>NC_058419.1:14783372-14842028 GCF_002201575.2 Neomonachus schauinslandi
GACAGGAGACTTCCTTCTTTTCAGAGCAGGAAGTTGTGACTTTGGCCCACTGAACCCTGGGGAAAGACGCTTATTGAGACTACCAGAAAGTACAACGCATAGATAGGAGCAAAGCATTTTAAATAACAAAGTTTGGCACCGTGTAGCTGTGTTAAAAAATTGATCATCTCATTGTAAGTAGCAATGGTAGCTGAGATAGCACAGTGCTTCTAGTTCATTCATCACTTTACTTTTTCCCCCTCATTTATTTAGTGCATTTGTCTCTAACTTCCTTAATTGTTCATGCTTTAGAATTAGAATGTACCTTTCATCATTTGCTATATATACTGAATAGCTTTATTTTTTTCCAACACCATTTCTTTATCTTTTTTCTTTCCTTTCTTTCTTTTCATTCAAGCACAATTAACATAGTGTTATATGAGTTTTCAGGTGTACAATATAATGATTCAACAATTCTATACATTACTCAGTGCTCATCATGGTAAGTGTGCTCTTCATCCTCTTCACCTATTTCATCCATGCTCTCCCCACCCACCTGCCCTCGGGCCACCACCAGCTTGCCCTCTGTACGTTACCCAAAGCAATCTACAGATTAATTGCAATCCTTATCAAAACACCAACAGCATTTTTCACAGAACTAGAACAAATAATACTGAAATGTGTATGGAACCACGAAGGACCCCAAATAGCCCAAGCAATCTTGAGAAAGAAAGAGCTGGAGGCATCATAATTCCAGCTTTCAAGATATACTACAAAACTGTAGTCATCAAAACAGTGTGGTATTGGCACAAAAACAGATTTGTAGATCAATGGAACAGAAAAGAGATACAGATGTCCCTGTGCACAAACTCAGACCTGGTAGCTGGGGTGCCCCTCACCCCTCGGAATCACCACATTCCCAGGGGCATCAGTATTCTAACAACACCCCCTCCACCCACTGCCAGGTAATTTTGAGACATCCAGGATTAAGATCTATAACCTAAACCCTTGGCTTATAAATCCTTCTCTCTTCCTATCAAAGATCACCTTCCCCGAGAGCATGCCTCTAAGGGACAGCCAAGTGAGACGAATTGCTCAGTCTTCTTGCCTTTTCCTGCCTCTAGACAGTTGTGATGGTGATCCCAAAGGATCACCACAAGATCAGCTTATCCCCTGGACGGGAACACCTAGGGAGAAAGCGAGAGGGACAACAGAGAATAAAAAGGACCAGGACTAAGTCCCGAGACACTTGGGCAGTTAGAGTTCAGAGAAGGAGGAAGCAGCAGAGGTGATTTAACTTCTCTACTGGAGTTCAAGACTGACTGTGTTTTTCATCTGAGACGTGCATCACACATTTCCTCACTGCTCAAGGTATTCAACTGACAAGCAGAGGAATTTCTATTTTTATATTAATTTTGTTTTGTAACTGCTATGGGTAGGCAGGTAAAGATGATTCAACTTGCATTAAATCAACTCTTTGGAGGTGATGGGGGTTGACTTGTTATGAGGCCTTCTTGTCTTCTGAAATATAATGTTCTGCTTTGTTTTCATGAGGCTCCTCCAATTGACTAATCATTCCGCCTCTGTCCTCATTTCCCTGAGTGTGTTCCAGAACACCTTTCTCAAGAGAGAGGAGTGGGCTAAGTTGGGGGTGGAAGAGGGGGGGTGGCGAGTGCTCGATTGCCTTCCATACACGCAGCTACAATGATCGTGAAAGATTTCTTTCTCTTCCTAACTGAACTAGGAACCCAAGTCTCCGATAGCCATGCCAGATCCCCAGGCTCGCCCATTTCTCCAGTCCCGTCTGCATTTCCACCACCTCTACCAATAAGCTGGGCTCCTATCACCTCCCAAGGGAGACAAGAGTGCAGTGTGCTGGAGTTAAGAGCACAGATCCTGGGGCCGCCTGGGTGGCTCAGCCGTTAAGTGGCTGCCTTCGGCTCAGGTTATGACCCCAGGGTCCTGGGATCGAGCCCCGCATCGGGCTCCCTGCTCCGCGGGAAGCCTGCTTCTCCGTCTCCCACTCTCCCTGCTTGTGTTCCCTCTCTCGCTGTCTCTCTCTCTGTCAAATAAATAAATACAATCTATATATAAAAAAAAAATAAGATCTTTAGGGGCGCCTGGGTGGCTCAGTCGTTAAGCGTCTGCCTTCGGCTCAGGTCATGATCCCAGGGTCCTGGGATCGAGCCCCGCATCGGGCTCCCTGCCCCGCGGGAAGCCTGCTTCTCCCTCTCCCACTCCCCCTGCTTGTGTTCCCTCTCTCGCTGTCTCTCTCTCTGTCAAATAAGTAAGTAAAATCTTTAAGAAAAAAAAAAAAAGAGCACAGATTCTGAGCCGGAGGGGGCTGGTTTCAATCTTACCTGTACCACATCCTAGCTGTGTAACCTTGGGCCAGTTGCTTAACTTCTCTGTGCCTTAGTTTCCTTACTTGTAAAATGGGGCTAATACTAGTGCCAATTTCATAGTCACTTATCGTGAGGATTAAATGAGATCATGTCCATGAAGCCCTCAGAACAATGCCTGGTTCATAGCACATGCCACGTAAGTGCTGACTCTTACTGCAACTGAGGGGCATGCCAGGGGCCCCCCTGCCTCCGGTCTCTCTGTGCCCTCTCAACTGCATGGTGCTGCTAGCACACTGTTTTCTTTCTTTTTTCCTAGTCCTGTAACTGAGTAATTTGCAATCAAATACCATGATCCAGGCACTGTCCTAGATGCTGAGGATATGGCTGTGAACAAGAAGCACAAAGTCTTTGATTTCCTGCAGTGTGCATTCAAGCCAGAGGAGACCTACAATAAACAAACAAAACAACTCCAAGCAGCAATGTACACGAGAGTTAACGTGATAGAGTGAGACGCTTCTCGTGAGTGATCAGGGAAGTCCTTTCTGAGGCAGTGACTTTTCTTGTTTTCTTTTCCTTTTTTAAGATTTGTTCATTTGAGGGCGCCTGGGTGGCTCAGTTGGTTAAGCGACTGCCTTCAGCTCAGGTCATGATCCTGGAGTCCCTGGATCGAGTCCCGCATCGGGCTCCCTGCTCGGCAGGGAGTCTGCTTCTCCCTCTGACCCTCTTCCCTCTCGTGCTCTCTGTCTCTCATTCTCTCTCTCTCAAATAAATAAATAAAATCTTTAAAAAAAAAAAAAAGATTTGTTCATTTGAGAAAGCGAGAGAGAGTGAGTGCACAGGGAAGGGGCAGACGGAGAGGGAGAAACAGACTCCCTGCTGAGCTGGGAGCCCGACTTGGGATTCGATCCCAGGACCCCAGGATCATGACTCGAGCCGAAGACAGTTGCTTAACTGATGAGTCACTCAGGCATCCCGAGGCAGTGACTTTTCATCAGCCAGTCAAAGGGCACGGTTCATAAAAGGCACAGGAACAGCACTTGCAAAGGCCCTGGGCGGGGAAAGGATTTTGGCATGTCGGGAGAACAGATCATGGGAGTCCCAGGGGCATGTGGCAGAGGGGGTGAGGGCTCGCCACCACCTGTGCTCTCTTCTTCCTAGGCATCCAGCCAGATGTCATGTCCCAGCCTTCTCTGCCATTATATGCAGGCCTATGACTGAGTTCTGGCCAATGGAATGAGAGCAGAGGGGAACCACGCCATTTCCGGACTGGCCTATAAAACCCTCCAATGGTGATTTTCTCCCTTCTTTCACCTACTTGTGGGTTGCAAGAGAGTCAACAGACAATTCCAAACCCCTTGGAAAAAAAAAAAAAAAGATCTCAGACTCACAAAACGGAAGGCATCGGGCTCCTGAGTGCATGGAGTGGGAGCCAGAGTTGAGAATTTGAGGGTGACCACTCCGGCGCTAGCATTTCTTACCTCAAAACCAGGAGCATGGCGCAAGATGAGATCAGAGGGAAGGAAAGGGCCCGTTCTTCCTAAAACAACCTTTTCCCCATCTACCCTACTGTCCGGACTTCCCCAGCGCATCACGTGAGGCCCCCTCTGGTGATGCCCCCCCAACTGCCCACCCCACCAGAATCTCTCCCGGACCTAGATCTTGGCTACATTCGGGTGGTCCTCTCATTGTCTCCTGCCTTGCAATGTAGCCAACCCCAGCAGCCTCGCAGTCCCCACCACCTCGAGCCACCACGTTCTCTGAATGCCTAGGCTTCTCAGCTTTTCATCTCACTGCTCAGAGAGTATTTCACATGTTAGTTTCTTTGCTTTGCAGGCTCAGTGACAGGGTGGGGAAGCCACGTCATATGCTTCTTCTGGATCCCTTGCGATGCCTAACAGAACCGTGAGCATGGAGCAGGCAATTGACAGATGCTTGATTGCCCACATTGAGGTCTTTGAGATGAACTCCCCCCTGCCCCTCTTGTCGGTGAAGGTGGCGATTCTGACAGCCAGGGCTCCGTGACTGTGTGGTTTGCAGAGAGAAGCCACACAAATGTTCCTACCGTGGCACTGACTCCCCGTTGGGAGGAGTTACTTGGATTTACAAGCTGTCCCTCGAAGCCTCTGCCATTACAGAGACAACTGAAGCCTCCAGCTCCCTCACAACAAACCTCAGAAAACAAATATTGCAGAACCCCACCTTGGAGACATCTGAAACGCTGGTTGTCTTGGCTCCCAGCTCAACATCTAACATAGCCCCACCTTTCCAGAGCTTCTACCTTGTTTGAATTCCCATTTGCATCATTCCAAATTGAGCAATTTGAGCCCTGGACATCTAGGCAACGTCGGGAGGTTTTCTCCAACCCAGTCTGCCATGACCTCAGTCCCCTCCCAAATACGCTCACAGGTCTCGGCCGTGGGAAATAATCAGGCCTTATCCAGCAGAACCATGGCTCAGGGAGCAGTGCAAGTTTTGTCCAGAATCAGCCCCAACCTGAGATTTTCCCGGATAACCAAGGGATCAAGAAAGTACACCAAAAGATATCCATTTAGCTTGATTTGGCTTCTGAGGAAAGGGGCCCTCAGCTCCCCGAACAGACAGCCTTTGGAGTTGGCACCACGAAGGGGAGAGGAAGAGAGGGCCAGGGAGCCATGTCCCACCTGCCTTTCCCGTTAAGGCTTCCATGCACCTCCTTCCCAGAGGGACAACAGCAGTGGCTGGGCTGTGTGTCCATTGGCATGTTTATCCCCAGCGCTGCGGTCCACGTGCACACCGTGGGCTCCCGCCGGCACAGATCGGGGTTAACCCTTTGCAAAGAAGACATCCCTTGCTCTGGAATTTGGGCCCGAGCCCAGAATGAAATTATTCACATCTCCCATCCGCCTTTCTTCCCCTTTTCCCTCTGTTCTTCCCATATGGTGGCTTTTTACTCTCGCCTACCTTTTGGATTCTCCCCTGTTTGTAACCACAACAGGGGAGAGAGTTGGCATATGATAAATTTCAACTCAAGTACTGTGCTAAGCCATTTGAGATAGATAGAGACCCAGACAGACAGATCATCTTTTACTGTTTTCTACCAACTTTACGAACTACTTGTTATCACCCTAATTTTCAATGTGAGCAAGGTGAAGGTCAGACAAAAGAAAGGAGGCCTGGTCTGGGGTCAAATGGTAGGGCTGGGATTTGAATCTAGATTCAAATGGTTGGCTTCACAGCTCCTTCCTCTGCACAATGACAACATCCCCTGTTCTGAAGCTATCACATGCGAATAACAGGGTTGCCGAAAGCTGCCTGTCCCAGTGCCTCTCTCAGTATCAAAGGAGAGATTATTTCCGCACTGTACCTGTGTGATCTTCTCCCGGGGAACGAAATAGCAAGTGTCTATTGAAAAACTCCTTTCGCCAGCGTTCAGCTAAGACCAAGGCTTGGCAAAATGATTCCAGAATATTATTGTGCTGAGTCAATTGAGACTTCTGTTGCCAGAGAAACAGAAGGTACCCAGGAACAGGATATTCAGAATAGCACCGTGGACAAGCATGCAGGCCAGCCTCAGGAAGCAGCCTGCCGGTTTTCATCATCCGTACCACTCAGTAGCTAGAGGAGGCTGGGCAAGCTACTAAAGCCCAAATGCCCTCACCTGTAAAGAAAAATACCATCTAATACCTAGTAAGACCCCACTGTGTGCCCGGCATGACTCTAAGTACACATACGGACACACAGGGCACTGCACATACGGACTCATTCACTCTTTATATCGACCCTCTCAAGTAGCTTGCTCTTCTAATCTCCATCGTATACCTGAGAAAAATGGAGGCACAGGGGAAGATGGGCCAATTGCACAGAGTTCCACAGCTGGGAGTTGGCCTCATTGGGTTCAAAGTGGGCAATCCCATTCCAGACCCCATGCTCCCCACCATGACCGTTCTTACGGGAACAGTGATGATACCTGCTACATAGGGTTGTTAGGAATGCTATGCTAGATGCTGCATTTAAAATGCCTTGCAGTAAATAAATAAGTAGGTAAATAAACAAAGTGCCTTGCACAAAGTAAGCTCTCAATCAATATCAGTTGCTATTATTATTATTATTATTATTGAAAGCTAGAGTTTTTAACTGTTGGGCAACAAGTCACCTTGAATGGATTAGTTCGGATAGCAGTCTGGGTTTGGACCAAAGGTAAGCCTGGGTATTGTGAAAATCCAAGCCGCACGAATTGCCCCAACCACTCCAATCATGGTTCAGCACCTCCAACTGAGCCCAAGCATTGATACTCTGGCTCCTCTGGTGAGGGTGGCAAAGTGTATTGTATTCCCATTTCATGAGCTTAGGTTGGGGTGTCAGAGGGTAGCAGTGCCAGCTTTCTGCTCCAGGAAGAAGACAGAGCAGAAGGACATAGGATATTCTCGCGGCACCTCGTATTTCTCCATAGCACTGAACACATGTGTAGTTAATTATTTGTGTCCTTAGATGTCTATTAGCCTCTCTTCCCCTGAAGCAGATTGTAAACTCCTTGAGGGTAAGAGCCATGTGTGCTTTTCTGCCACTATGTCTCCAGCCCCTGGCACAGAACCTGGCACGAGGCAGGAGTTTGGTGAGTGTTTGTGGGGCAGATGAACGGATGGGATGAAGGGGCTACAGCGCCAGTTTACGCTTGTACTTTGTCTCAGGAGGCCGGAGAAGGTGCAATTCCTAGGTACGCCAAGAGGTGGCAGAGTGACTCTGCAAACAGTCACTTCCCAGCATCCAGAGGAGAAAATGACTCCGCCTGGGAGCTGGGTAGTTGTCAGAGACTGGAAGATCTGGGATAATCTCTATTGCCCCCACATTGCTCAGCACAGGGCACTGCACATCGTCCATCACAAATCTTTGTTGGAAGGTGACAACTCTCCTTTCAGTCATTTCTCTTGCTTCAATAAGAACTCTCAACAACTATTGAGTGCCTGCTAAGTAGACCCTGAGGCTACAATGGTGAGCAAGGCAGATCTAGTTTCTGCCCTTTTAGAGCTTACATCTAGCAGGGAAGGGGAGGGGGTGAGCCAATTAAGTACAAAATGCTATGGGCCAGGGCCCCCTGTCCTGGTCCAGGAGAATCACGAGAGATTTTTGCAAGTGTCATTAAAGCTAAGGAGTAGTTATATATTTACACACCCATATGAGTCATCGAGCCTTAAGAAAAAGACAATTCCTTGGTTATGTAAAGCGTTTCAAGGCAGAGGGAATGTCAAACATCCAAAAGTTTAGGAAACTCCACCATTGGCCTTTTTCAAATTCACCACCTAGACTAAACGTCACTATTTTTAACAGAAGACATTTGTTGAGAAGGAATTCCAAATACAGGTCAAATCCCAAGATGCAAACAGACTTCCCTGAATTCTCATCTAGCATTTCTTATATGTGTCCAGGGCTTTTCATTTCCTACAGTGTTAGCTTATTTGATTCTCACAGCAGATCTGCCAGGTAGGAAGAACAAACACCGCGAGCCCTGTTTCATAGAGTCTAGCATTTTACAGGGTGAAATGGAAGCTCAGAGAAGTTACATGACTTGCTCAGATCCCCACTGCACTGAGAGGCGAAGCTCACACTATAACCTGGACCACTGACTCCCTGTCTGATGGCCCGTGTCCTATCCTAGGCTGTCTGTGGATTACGGTGACACACCAGGGCAAACACACAGTGCAAACGTAAAGCAGGGACTTCTGTAGGTCCCTCACCTTAGCGTGAGACCTGCGTTTGTGTTTGCTCTTGTTCTCTATGCTCTGAGACAGTTTATATAAGAAAGAAATTATGCATTTTCTAAATTTCTCCTATGATAATAGAACTATTCCCATTTTAAAGCCCTCCTTGAGTTAACTTTGGAAATATATTTTCCTAGAAATTCGTCCCTGGATTGTCAAATTTACTGGCATACAGTGGTTAACAGTAGTCTTTAAAAAGTAATTTGACAACATTTTCCCACATTAGCTTTATGTGTTCATGAATATATACAAGTATTATGTTTTGCCTGAACTATGGCAAGAGTGAAAAACCCTCAGCAGGCCTACTAAAAATAAGGATTTTTCTTCCATAGTAACAATAAAATGATCAAATTCAAGACCTTTAACACTAATACAATATTTTTACCACATGTACCTTCCAAATTCTAATTGTACTAATTATTCCAATTAAGTCCTTTATGGCAAATAATTCTCTAAGCCAGGCTCCAATCTAGGATCGTGTATTGCATTTAGTTTAAATCCTGTCTCTTCAAATTCCTAGGACAGTTAGTTCCTCAGCCTTCCGTTATATTTCATTACATTGCCATTTCTGAAGAGTACAAGTCAGTTACGTTGTAGAAAGGCTGTCAGTTTGATTGGCCTTTGGATTGTATTTAGGCGATGCGTTTTAGGCAGGAACACCACGGAAGTGATGCCCAGTCCTTCCAGCAGGAGGCACGTGATGTCAGTTTGCTCCAGGTTTTGGTGATACTCGCTTTGCTAAGGTGATGCCTCCCAGTCTTCTCCATCAGAAATATACCTTTCCCCCCCTTTATAATTATTAAGTAATCTGTGGGGAAATAACTTGGATTCACTTTAACAAGCTTGCACCCAGGGGTTTTTAGCTTTCTGCCTAAATCAATTATTACTATGTAAATTGCAAAATACTGATTTTGAACTCCATTATTCCCATTACATTTCTTAGTGAGCACTCTGTTGTAGAGAAGAGTTTTCCCTTCTCTCTCCTGTTTTAGTGTATTGATTTTTTTTTTTTTTCTGTTTTTGGTTTTCAGTATCAGTTTGGACTTGGGGATTCCCTTCACTTCGATGTGTTAAATCTTTTACTTCCATGATTCATTTTGATGGCAAAATTGACCCCATTTCGTTGTAGAAACCCCTTCAAGCCAGCTCCTATATCCTTCTGACATGCCCTATTGGTGTTTGATCACTATCTTACTTTTTGGCACAAGATGGTCCCGGTTTCCCTTAGCCCTTGAACCAGCCTCTTCTCCAAAAGTCTCTGGTTCCTTTTATTGGAGAATGATATTTAGAAACCAGGTGCTTGGCAATAGCTGGGGTAGTACTATTTCTCGGCCTTTTTAGCAGACAGGAATGACTTAATACTGCTACCTCTAATTCCAGTCCAATACCACAGGGTTCTTCCTCTTCTTTCCCCATTCCAAAGATGTATCTTCTTTCTCCCATAGAGAGAACCCTAGCTCTCAACAAATTAATAGAATTAATAGAATTACTTATTTGCTCAGTCCTATAAATACACACAAAGTAGCTTTAGAATGGTCAAAAGTTACTTGGATTCGTTTTTTTTTGTTTTTTTTTTTTTTCCGTCTTCTGTGTTGGTAATGTTATCAATTTGGTATATAATTAGGTCATCTATATTCAATTTTAGGGTTTTCTCAACTTTACTGATTCAGTTTCACTTTTTGAATATGTAAAATATTAACATGATCTCAAGAGTCAAAACTATACCAGAAAAGGTCTACCCAAGTCTCTGAAAATGTTTTAATATTTCAATATTGATTATGTTTTCCTTCCTGTTGAAGAGGTTGCTTGTTTAAAATCTCTTTTTTTCTTAGACTTGTCAAAGGGTTTATTTTTTATCATTTTATTGGGTTTTTTTTTAAAGAATTAGCTTTTGGTTTTGTTAATCAGGTCTAGTTTTGCCCATTTTCCATTTTAGTAATTCTTGTATCTTATTAATTGCTCCCATCTTCATTCCTTAGGTATATGTTACTGGTTCTCTCCTAGCATCTTGAGTTGGATACTCATTCCATTAAATTTCAGGTTTTCTTCTTTTATAAGCACTCTAATTTTCTCCTGTTTTGGCCACTCACCACAGATTTTAATATGGAGTTCCTTTATTTTCATTCAATTCCAAATATTGTTAGTCTTCTATTTTTCCCAAGTCTTCATTTTCAAACTTCCTTTATCATTTAATTTTAGTTATGCATCACTTATAAACTGCATATGCTGTTTTCCAACCCAATCCAGAAGTAATCATGGAATTTAATTCGTTCACATTTATTGGAATTATTGATAATGTTTGAACTTAATCCTCCATCTTATGTTCCTCTTTATGGTGCCTTTCATTTATTTTTTCTTCTCCTTTTCTGTTTTGTTGATGGATCTCAGGACTTTTAGTCACAAAAAGAGAGAAACTCACTTTAGCTAGTTTAGAACAACAACAACAAATGAATTAAGTATTTCAGATCACAGAATCTCTGGTAAGAGAAGGTAAGAGAAACAAGCGTAGAGTCAACACAGTAACGACATCCAAATCACACTGCAGAACTCCTTCCATGGAGACCTTTCCGCTGCTGCTGAGTGCTGAGGACTCAACATCTGCCACGCTACCTCTGGCCAGCTGGATGCATCTCCCACCACCCTTACTAGAATGCCCGCATGGTGCCTCCTCCTCTTTCCAATTCAAAGTGTCACGGGGATGGATCTGATTAAATCTAGGTCCATGACTGTGCCTTAGCAGCAAGGCAGGCTGGGAAAACAACTTTGTGGCTTCTACATTGGAAGGTTCAGAGCCTTCAGGTGAGAAAATTTCCCAAACATAAGGAGAATGCGCAAGGGTACTGAAAATCCAAAAGGAATGATGAACGTCCATGACAGTTGCATTGATTGATTTTCTTTGCTCCATTTTTTCCTCTAGTGGTTTGGAAGCCAAGAATCATATTTCTATTTTTCCAGCAGTTACCTGAAGATTTTAAACACGTTGAGTTTATATTATTCCATAAATATCTACAATCAACAAGCCTCTATGTCCTTTCTCTAAACGAGATAAGGTCTTTAGGGGCACCTGGGTGGCTCAATCGTTAAGTGTCTGCCTTTGGCTCAGGTCATGATCCCAAGGTCCTGGGATCGAGCCCCACGTTGGGCTCCCTGCTCAGCGGCGAGCCTGCTTCTCCCTCTGCCTGCTGCTTCCCCCAGCTTGTGCTCTCTCTCTCTGATAAATAAATAAATAAAATCTTTTTTTTTTTTAAGATAAGATCTTTAACATGCTATCACTAACTTGTCTGGTCTCACTGTCCCCTCATCTTCTCTCTCAAGGTAGGATCACTTCAGTTCAGTTCCAGATTCTTACAAATTGCTTTTGCCTTCCACATTAGCAATTATTTAGACTTAACTGAAGTTTTTACCTGTTTCGTTGTTGTTCCTCATTGTTTCCTGCATTGGTGTGATGGAGCCAATTCATACTGGCTCACAAGAGCCAACTATTAGCAACTCCTTCCAACTCTGTGTTCAATGGCATGTTGGTAGCTTGATGTCAGCCATCATGGGACTATATATACCATGGAAATCACCAAACACTACAAATACGGGCTCTCCCCCACAAAGAGTCCATTGTTAAATATTTAGCAGCACACCACTGGTTGCTTATATGTCATGCCTTTTTCTTTATTGCATTACTTTCTAGTTTTAGTACACCCTTGAGTATTTCCCGAGAGGGTCCATGAATAATAAAATTTAAAAGTATGTATTTGCCCTCATACTTGAATGTCAGCTGGCCTAAGAACAGGACTTATTTAAGAGACTGCAAATTGCCTAACCCAAGTCCAGTTTTCCCTTTTTCCTCAGAAATTAAACCTCAATTTTTAGCAGAGTACACTGCTGCCTGGAGTAAACACTATATTTTTTGGTCTTTCTTTAGTCAAGTGTGACCACATGATCAAGTTCTGGCCAATCAAATTAAAATAAATATTGTGTGGGACTTCCAGGAAGCCTCCTTAAAGAGAACTGACAAAACTGGGAAAAGCATCCATTTTCCCCTTCCTCCCACTTCCTTCATCTGGCTGTTTGGATTATGGACAAGATGGCTGGAGCACCAGCAGCTACCTTGGATTGTGAGGTAAATTTAGGATGGAAACCACACTCTGAGAATGTTGGCAACAGAAAGACAGAAGGAGCCTGAGCACTGATAACTTCGTGGAGCTGGGTTGATCCTAAATGCCTCGACTTTTTTGATACCTTTCATCTCTTTGTCTGTTTATTTCATATTTGGGGAGATTTCCCCTCCCTAGGTTTCCAATAACTAATTCCTTCTTTAGCCACACCCATTCTATCATTTAGCCATTTTGCTGAATTCTTAATTCTAGCAGTCAGGTTTTTAATATCCAAAGATACTTTCCAATTTTCTGATTGTGGACTCAATAGTGTAACAGGTTCTGATTTTTCCTCTTCGCTCAGCTCTGCTCCAGATGGATATTTTATATTCACATTACTGGACAGAATGAAAAGCTATAGTAGCAAATGATATTTTGAATTCTGGATATCAACTTCCAAATTACTATCTGGTGCTCTACCTCTGTGAATTCCTTGAGAATATAAAAATAGATAATAGTTCCTTGCTGAGTTAATATTTGTGGTTACATTCACTGCTAAAGATTTTTATTGAAGAATCAATTAACAGAAAAGATAATTAAATATCCATTTTATCCTCTCCCAAATTGCTTCAGGTTTAAGGATGTGAGCTGATAAATAGTTATCATCTAATAAAAACCAAATAGCCATTCATCATTCTAGCTGAGGAATTGGCAAACTTTCTCTGTAAAGGGCTACATATCAAATATTTATGGTTTTGTGAGCCATATGTCCTCTGTTGCAATTACTCTGCCATTATAGTGTGAAGGCAGCCATAGACAATACATAAATGAATGGATGTGGCTGTGTTCCAATAGAATTTACTTATAAGCACTAACATTTGAATTTCGTATAATTTTTAAGTGTCATGAAATATTATTCTTCCTTTTATTTGTTTCAATCATTTAAAAATGTAAAAACCGTTCTAGGTAACTGGCCATACAAAGTCAGGAAGCAGGCTGGCTTTGGTCCACAATGCCTGTTTTGGCCAAACCCTACAGCATTTATGACTCTTCTTTCACCTGAATTTCATCAACTAATGGATGTTTGGGAAGGGATCATAGGTGTTTCCTTTCTGTTATTTCCTTTCTAATCAGCCTTATTTTGGCCAATTTGCATACATATTAAAAGCCTATAGACTGGCCCCAGCATTATTGCTTTACTTTGACTCTGGTTTTCCATCATAATTTTATGTTTAACCTAATAATGATGTAAGCTACACACACACGCACACGGGAAGGGGGATGAAGGGAGGAAGAGAGGAGGGTTCAGAGAAAGACTGAGATACTGAGATAACCATCCTTCCTCATCACTATGAGAAATTGGGATGGCTGGGTTCATTAACTTTTTTAATTTTGGTGCTTCAGACAATGAATAAAGCCAGTCTTTTTATAAGGAAGGGAGTCAATGCACCCTAATCCCAGAACTGTGGGTTTTAAAGTCAAAAAGGATTAGAATATTCATTCATGCAGATCATTCCATTTGATGGAACTTAGCTAATTCTCATGTGCTTCAAAACAGAAGCATTTCTCTTCAGAACATGGTCCTGGCATCTGTGGACTGAGAATTCTAATCCATCACTGTACTAATTCCTTTAGCCACCTGGGCTTTGCTTTTCTCATTTTACTTTTCTGAAATAAGGCCAGCCAAAATATAATGATAAATAATAAAAATAAGGCAGCCAACTCCCCTAGCTGGTGTTGTTGAGGAAACAAGGTGTGTAAACTTCACAAAATTATGTGCCAGAGCACACTGTCCCTCAGCACCTCATATCATATTTGCATAAGAATTAAAAAATCTGATGTTGATAGCTTTTGTTGTCCAAACAACTGGGCACTTGTAAAGGGCTTGGCCTTATTCTCTTTTTGACACATTCTTAGTAGAATAGAATTAAGGTAAATCTCTGGAGAAAGCAGGCACAGTTGCTTCAGGCTGGGCCACATTACTGAGGTCACCACGAGTGCCAGTGTCTGGTCCTCAGCTTAACAAATTCAGAAACTTGATTTTTATGGCATTCATATAGAGGTGATCAGGCTTCAGGGGGCTGACTCATGCTAACCAAATTTATAAGAGACTGATTAAACGGGAAGCCAATTGATTAATTTATACTGAAAAATAGAAGTGTCAGTGAGCCAGTGCGTCCTCCGTCAGAGAAAAAGATAATTTGGAAAACCAAATTAAAGTCCAAAGGTTGTTTGAAAAATACAAAAGTCAAGACAAGAGTTGTTAGAGGGACCAAAGTACAGTCACCAAGCTATGGCAGCCTGATGAGTTCTGCTTCTCTGATGGAGCGGACAGAACTTTCTAGTAGATACCAAGTTTTATGTTGACTGATGAAGCACCCCTCTCTTGTGACCACTGCTAGAGATACACTGACTATGTCTTACTCTACATAACTCCTTTTTCTTTTTTTTTAAGATTTTATTTATTTATTTGACAGAGAGAGAGAACAAGCAGGGAGAGCAGCAGGCAGAGGGAGAGGGAGGAGCAGTCTCCCCGCTGAGCAAGGAGCCCGATGCGGGACTCAATCCCGGGACCCTGAGATCACGACCTGAGCCAAAGGCAGACGCTTAACCAACTGAACCAACCAGGCGCCCCCACATAATTCCTTTTTCAAGTCTCTATGAAAACTGTGATATGAAACATAGCCCAGGGCACACAGGCAATATTCTGCCACCACCACCCAGTGGACCAAATATTTCTACATCAAAGTCCACTGTTCTTTCCCTAAACTGCTTTTCTTATAATCTTGGTCCATTTTCTGAAAATTACTTTCCCCTTCTTGCTCTAACTGAAACTCAGCTCTCCCCTGAGAATATCTTTTCCCCTGTTGCCTTCTTGAGCAGTGGCTCTTTTCTTTTTCTACCAAACCCTCCATATTATTGGGTCTAGAGGTGGAAGAGTTATCCTTGTTTTTCATTGCCATTTCCAGAACATTCTTCTTCCTGCCACCAAAACACCTTCATTTTGAAACCCATATTATCAGATCAAACCACTTACTATGCCCTCCTTTTAGTAGCCATCCACAGACCCCAGATCTCTTGAATGTTTTAGCTCTTGGCACACAGTCACTCTCTCTAATGCTACATCTGCCTTAATCCTTGACAAGTTCAATAATACACATAGATCATCTTACCTGCACCCCGAACTCTGTTTCTTGACCTCCTCTTCTCTAGTGATCTTATTCTCCCCTCTCATTTCAGCCGCTCACTCTCATGACCAGACCCTAGAGCTGGTCATTTTACGCATATCTACCCTACCTGCTTGCCTTTGTAATCCAAATTTTATGCATCCCACTACCCCCACTACTTCTTATTTTTCCACTCATTTCCTCTAGTACTCCATCTCCAGCAATCCTTCAACCCCATCAGGATCCTTAATTCATTGACCCTATCCCCTTTCCACTATATCTTATCCCTCACAGTCTTCACATCCTTCAGCACACAGATTGCATAGCCAATCATTATAATTTCTCTCTTGTATATACCCATGACTCCCTTGCCCTTGTCTTGCTTCACCATACCCATCTGACAAAGTCTCTACTCTGCTTTAATCAGATTTCTGCCTCCTCTGAACAGGCATCTGTGCAGCTAAACATGCCTAGGGAAAACACACCAAATGGCTACTGGTCTCACTTTAATCTCATGACCACTATTCTCAAGGGGGCCCTTAATGTTGCTCAGTAATTTTATTAGATTTACTCATTCATTCATTCTCCCACTCTTCTTAACAAATAATACCTTAATTTCCCCCCCCTACCCCCACTACCTTCCTCACTCTTCTCAGCTGATGACTTTGTTTATTTCACTAGAAAGTAGAAGCAGTCAGATGAGAAGTTGTTTCCCATACCCTCACCACCAGCTGACTGCCATCTGTTTACACACACTGCCTTCCCGTGTTACCAGAGATGAACTCTGTGTTTTTAGCTAAGGCCAGTTCCTCCACTTGTACACCCAACCCCATCCCAGTCAACCTACTTAAGGACGGTCTTCCAGCAATTCAGTTCTCTCTCTCCTACATCATCAATTTTTCCATCTTACTGGATCATCCCATCATCGTACAAACATGCTATTTCTTCCCCTATCTTAAAAAAAAAAAATGCTTTCATCTTATATTGCCCTTCAATTATTACCCATTTCTTTCTGACCTTTTACAGAAAAACTCCACAAAAGTGTTGCCCATACTCATCATCCTCAATTCCGCTTCTCTAATTCTCTTTTAAGCCCATTCCAATCAGGCTGTTACTTCTGCCACTTGACTAAAACTGCCCTTCCCGAGGTTACTGATGACTTCTCCCTTGGTGACCCCAAATGTTCACCTCTCAGTCCTCTTAGTACTTGACTTACCAGAATCATATGAGACTGAATAACATTTCTTCCTCCTGGAAACACTTGCTTCTGTTGGCCTCCAGCACTCTATACTCTCCTGGTCCTCTTCCACTCACTGACCTCTCCTTCTTAGTCTCCATTGCTGCTTCATCTTCACCTCCCTTCCTTTTTCATATTGAAATTCCCTGGGATCATTGCTTTATTGGAATGGTCCTTTACTCTCTCTATATTCTCTTCCTTGGTAGTCTCTTCCAGTCTAATGACTTTAAATGCCATTTACACACTGACAACTCCCAAAGTTATACCTCCAGCCGAGATCCCTTCCCTGAACCTCATACCCATGTATCCAATTTCCTACACTTCAGAGCTCCCCTCAGGTGTATCTTTGGCATCTCAAGATTAACACACACAAAATCAAACTGTTGACATAACTTCTCCACCCATGCCCACTGCTGAAACCTGCTCCTCCTATAGTCCTCACTATGTCAGTGAATGGCGCCCCCATCCTTCCAGGTGCTCAGGCCCAAAACTTTGGTATCACCTTTGATTCCTTCCTTCTTCAAATACTTCACATCCAATTTACCAGCAAATTCTGTTGACACTCCTCCAAAATTTAACTAGACTCTACCCTCTTCACACCACCTCCTTTACTACCACCCTGGCCCAAGCCATCATTATCTCTTACCTGGGTTATTGCAGTAGCCTTCTAACTGGTTTTCCTGCAACCCTTGCCCCATTACAGTTTATTTTCAGCGCAACATACAGAGCTGATACGGTTAAAATGAAAAATCAAATTATCCCTCTGCTCGAAACTTCCCATCTCCCTCCAAGTCAAAGCCAACATAATCACCTCATTCACTCTGTTCCAGCAGCCCTGGCTTCTTTGTACTTTCTCCAACCTATCAGGCAGTTCCTGCCTTAGGGACTTTGCTCCACCTGTTTCCTCTGCCTGGAGCAATCTTCTCCCAGGTATTCTTGTGGCTCACTCCCTCTTCTCTTTCAGGCTTTGCATAGATGACTACACTATTTTAAATTGCTCCACGCACATCCAGCATTCTCTGTCTCCTTCCCTGCTTTATTTTTCTTGATTAACTGCTGTATTTTTCTTCATTGCGTTTATATACAAACTATATATTCTACTTACTTGTGTTGTTTATTGTCTGTTCCCCACAACCACCACCATCTCCACTAGAATGTAAGCTACATGAAGACAGGGATTTTTCTCTGTTTAATTCATTCTGCACCCCCAGGGCCTAGAAGAATACACAGACTACAGTAAGTACTAATAAATATGTTTAAGGGAGGGAGGGTGGAATGAATGCTTAAAGTGCAAAGGCTTTGTTTATTTTGTCACTATGGGAAATCCTAAAATGAATTAAATCACTTGCTTGGAAATAGGAATATATTTTGTCATAGAAATAACATACATAAGATTGTTATTAAAATTAATAGCTCTCTAAATGCAATGTTGTATCCTAGATTGGAGCCTGGAACACAAAAAGGATATTAGTGGACATCCTAATAAAGTCTGCAGTTAATACTAATATACCAGTATTGGTTTCTTAATTGTTACAAATGTACCATGGTAGTATAAGATGTTAATATTAGGAAAAAATGGGTAAGAGGGGTATCTGGGAACTCTCTGCATTATCTTTAGGATTTGTAAATTTAAAGTTGTTCAAAACAATTTTTAAGTTTTGTGTGTATATGTGTGTGCATATGCATGTGTTAGGCAGAATAATGACACCCCCCCACCCCCCGGGGCCAAAAGATGTCTATATCCTCATCCTTGGAACTTACGAATATGTTAGGTTACATGGAAAAGGGGAATTAGGTTGCAGATTGAATCAAGGTTGTTAATAAACTGACCTTTATTTGGGGGAGATGATCCTGGATTATCCAGGTGGGTCCAACATAATCACAAGGGTCCTTAAAAACAGAAGAGGAGGAAAAAGGAGATGTGATCAGGAAAGAATGGTCAAAGAGATACAATATTGCTGGCTATGAAGATGGAAGAAGGAGCCAAGAATTCAGGAAGCCTTTAGAAGCTGAAAAGACAAATGAACAGATTCTCCCCTAGAGAAAGAATCAGAAGGGGGCACGGCTCTGCTGACACCTTGAGCTTAGCTCGGTGAGACCCAGGTCGGACTTCTGACCTACAGAACTGTAAGATAATAAATTTGTGTCATTTCAAGATACTAAGTTTGAGGTCATTTGTTATGGCAGGAATAGGAAACTAATATAATCTGTAGTCATTACCACAAACCCAGAAAGGTAGGTATCTTCTCCCTTTTATAGAAAACTGAGCTTTAACAAAAACTAAGGTCATATGGTGAGTAAGTATAAGAGCTGAGACGCAGACCAAGTCCTGATCCCTAATCTTATGCTTTATTATCAGTGTGGGGCCTCTCTAGTTAGGGTCCAAGGCTTAGCCCACAAAACCCTATTTAAGCCATAGTATGGCCAAAATATTGTATGTTCACAAGTTCAAAAAAAAATTTTTTTGAAAAACAAAAGTGACTGTGAAGCCACTTGTTAAACAGAAAGTATATTTTAAAAGGGCACATTTAGATACTTTAAAAAATATAGGTGCACCAGTTCTCTATCGTGTTCTAACACCAGCGAATGAAATGCTATATACTTGCATAAGTACTGTTTGTTTATCTTGAAGGTTGCTTAAGGTAAATCAGACTTAATCAAGAAAAATAAGGAGGTAGACAGAGACTTCCGCGGAGAAGCTAAAAGTGACTTTGGGCTACTTGCCAGGGCTTTAGAGATTGAGGGCACTGTGTTGTTTTTTTTTTTTTAATATCTAATTTTACTTCAAAGCTTATGGATACAGATGCATCACTAGAGCTGCTCTTACCTAGCCTTGATCAGGATTGTTTTCAGCTCACAAAAGAACATTGCTTTCACTCAGAAACAACAAAAAGATTGCCCCAAGCCTCAAAGCAAAATTTCATAATCCATTTTGTTTACTCTCTTTCTCTTAGTTTTTGGGTTTCTCAGCGTCTTTGTCTTAGGCTCTGTGTTTTTCTCTCTCCACTTAGAGTATGGGTACATGTGTTTGGAGTTGACAAGGTACTTCCTTCTCCATTAATTCAGTTTGATTTTGCTATTCTCAAAAACCAAATAGTGTCACTATTCACATTTTATAGATAAGGAAGCCAAAACTCTGGAGAGATGGAGCTGGGCAGCAAATCCAAGAGAGTCTGAGTCAAAGTCAAATTCTGTTTCCACCACAGCCGACTATTTCATCCCCACATATGAAGCCACCCACCACTGGAACCTAGGCTGAGGAAGAGCTGAAAATGAGGAAATGCTGTCCCCAAGGGGGAAAATGTGGAGGAAGGGAAAACCAGGCGAACAATGGTGTTACTGTTCCTACAGGCAGGGAGGGATGGAGGGAGAAGAGAAAGACAGTGCTTATGGGGCCTGGGGATGAGTGCATGGGTCAATCATCTACACCACTGACGATGGTAGATGAGGAAAATGGAGGCCCAATGGTATGGGAAGGAAAGGAGACTCAGAGTCGGCAGCATCAGAGGGGAAAGTGGAAAGCAAGGAGACCATTCATATCCAAGGGATGTTCATAATTTGGGAGTTTATCAGCTGGGGCTCAAATGTCTGAGGAAATCTTGAAGCAAACTATCTGCAAGCTATATAAATTTCAGATTTGACTCTAATAGATCTCCCTAGCTTCACTTTCTAGCCCATCCTTGCTTCCAACTGCAGGCCAAAGCCAGTTCCCTTAGGCATCAGGGAAGCAAAGTCCTTTAGGTTTGGACCCCAAATTTATCCTATCTCAGCAACCCCCAGGCTGACTCAGAGGTGTCTCTGGGTTATGCTTGCTGGGATTCCTGTACCAAACATCATTCACCTCTTAGCGCCCCCGCCCCCACCCCATGCTGGGGTCAATTCCTCAGAGCTCTTCCTGATGAGGTGGTTCCTATCCTTTCTCTGATGTTTAGAGATACATGCCTCAAGTTTACTAAATTTTCTTCCCCTCTTTACTATCTCCCCACTAACCCCCAGCCCCTCAACAACAACAACAAAAATACCCAACACAATTTAGAGATCAGCTTTCCTGGTAGGAAGCAGATCATATTTTTCTAGACCTTTCTGTATTTTCCAAACAAACATCAGCACATCTTCAACTTTATATTTTTAGCTACTTTTGTTTACTCAACTGAGACTTCCCTCCCATCTATGATATTACTTAAGGAATGCTTACAGCATCAGGATCATATGATCTGTTTAGTCTTATCTGTACTAAACCCTGTCTGAGAATTTTTATTTCTTAATAAAATGTTTTGGATAAGATTATCCAAAGCATTTAGCACAGTGCTTGGTGATTGTCATAATTTCTTAGAACAGTCCTTTAATTCCATGTCACCATGCCCAAATCATTCATTAATTCAGGGTATTTTCTTCCTGATAATATGTATAAATACCTAAACCTCAAAGGATGAGTTCCTTCTTATAGGGTTTTCTATAAACAATTTAGCCCAGTCATGGCATGAAGATTCTTACTACTTCAATCCCAGAGTTCTCACCTCTCTCGTGGCTGTCCCATTTTCTTCCTTTTTGTCCTAATCATCCTTTGTTGTACATTGTAGGCCCCATCTGACTTTGACGACCTGTAGCCCTTTACTATTACCTATACATTTATAATTGTACTTGTCAAATAATTCATTAATTATTTTGGTTTCAAAATTAAATCTAATATGTAAATTCCAAGAACCATACAAAACCACTTCAGTTATCTGAAGGTGGGGCTTCCAGCAGCTTTAACCATAGAGAACACAGCTGTAAACCCACAAAGAAATGAACAAATGTATGAGTACTGAGGGCAATAGCCATCCAAAAGCCTACCTCCAGCCTATGGATTAGAATGTGTGTCAACTATGAGTATTTGCTTCTCAGGTGTAATGCTCAGTTTTATGTGTCAACTTGGCTAGGCCACAGTCCCCAGTTATTCCACCAAATACTAATCTAGTTGTTGCTATGAAGGTATTTTGGAGATGTGCTTAACATCTACAATCAGTTGACTTTATGTAAAGGAGATTATTCTCAATAATCTGGGTGGGCCTCATCCAATCAGTTCGAAGAGAAAAACGGAATAGTTCCCTGAGGAAGAAAAAAATTCTGTTTGTAGACTGTGGTATCACCTCCTGCCCAAGAGGTTCTAGCCTGCCCTTCCTGATGGCCCACCCTACAGATTTCAGACTTTCCTATCCATCCTCCACAATCATATAAGGCAACTAATATATACGTATATATTGTGGGTGTACATATATGTGTGTGTGTATATGTATATACATATATATAATGTTTGTGTGTGTCTGTGCACACACACAATTATTCAAAAATATATTAAAAGGAAGACAAGAAGGGGGATGTTTGAAACTGACACACTAACAAGTTAACAGAAAGAGAGAAGGTGCCAGAACCACCAAGTCGTCATGAAAAGGTTAACTTATATTCAGCGTAGTAAAGACGTAAATATGGAATACAATGCTTAAAGGAACTTTCAAAATTCTGTTTAGTTTCACCATTAAAAATATGCCTTCTATATTAAATGAAAGCCCAAGTTAAAAACCTGGAAATTGTTCTGGACTCTGTAGGTTAGGTAAATCATTGTGTCCATTATTCTAAGACAAATGGTATGCCATTGAAAGATTTTGTGCAAGGGGTGGCATGATCAGACTTGTATATAAAATGATATATAATATATATAAAATGATATATAAAAATGTTCACTCGTGCTCACTTTGGCAGCACATATACTAAAAATGATTACTCTGTCTGCTGCATGGATATCAAATGGATATCAAACTAGAGGGAGATGAAAGTGGAGAGACTGCTTAAGAAATTTGCAATTAGGGGTACCTGGCTGGCTCAGTCAGAAGAGCATGCGACTCTTGATCTTGCGGTTGTGAGTTTGAGCCACACTCTGTGTGTAGAGATAACCAACAAACAAACCCTTCAAAAAAAAGAAATTTGCAATGGTCCAGACCAGGTGAGAAAAGATGGTGGCTGGAACTAGGGTTGTGGTGGGAGTGACAAAGAGAAGTGGGCAGATACGGCTATATTTTGCAGGTCCAAGTGATGGTTAGGACTTCCTAAGGGTCTGGATAGGAGGGTGAAGGAGTGAGATGTATCAATGATGACTGTTAGGTTTCTGGTTCATGGAACAAGATAGATGAAAGTATTATCAGCTGAGACAGAGAACATTGGAAGAGGGCCAGGTTTTCTTAAAGTCATGGATGTGAGAGAGAGAGAGAGAGGACGGAGAGAGAAAGAGCATGAGTTCTTAAGACCTGTTTCATTTGGAATTTCTGGGAGCCACCTAAGAGGAGATGTCAAGCTGGCCGTTACATGTATAGGTCTGGATCTCAAAGCAGAGCTCTGGTCTGAAGATACAAACATGTGAGTCATCTGCCTATGGGTGGTCATTGAGGCAGAGGCTGTAAATGAAATCCCCTAAGGAGAGAGTATAGAGTGAGAAGAGATGAATAGCCTAGCACGGAGCACTGAGAAGCTTCATATTTAACGGCTGGATACATATGCCTGCTCATGGTATAGGTTCAATAAATGTTTATGAAAAAGGTTCTGAAGCACCTGTTGTTGTTGGCTGAACCCAGAGAGATCCCAAACACATAACTTTGAATGTGACAGTGGAGTCTAGCCTGAAATATCTTCCATCCACTTGGCACCAGTCCAGTCTTCCCCACAGAGACCTGAGGGATCGCTGCCAAGAGGTGCTGAGCTTCACTCAAGCTGGATCTGTTTCCCTCCTGCTTTCTTCCGCCACCCAAGATACAATCCACACAGGCTAATTTACTCGTGTACTTTCTTCACACCCTTCCAAACTACACCCTGTGCCAAATGGAATTGTATAGCTAGATGCCTAGTACTAGGGTTTAAAGTAACCATTAGTTTAAAAAACACACACACACGATGCACATTTTATAAAATGCACATTGACATTTCATAAATATTTATTGAATGCAGATTCTTTGTCCAGCTCTGCGGGGAATAGGAGAGAGGCACAAGATACAATATCTACCTTTGAGGAACTTTCAGTCTATTTAGAGAGACGAGACCAAGGCTCATGACACAAGTAAAGAAACAGACCTCATGAATCAAGTGTACCTCGCACAGCATAGGGTGCTAAGGTCTACCAGAGTTCAGAGTAAAGAGCTCTAATTCACATTCACAGAAGAAGGCATGAGAGAGGCTTGAGGGAGTTGTTCTGCTCTCACAGCTCTGCTATTCTTACTCCTAGAAGGAACTGGACAGAAACCATATTTGACAAACATATCTCTAGGGGAGAAGGTTGCACAACCACCTGCAGAAACCAATTCAATCTCGCATAATAGAATTTGAACTTCTTTTAAATGATTTAGGCCACTTGAGAGTTTTACAAGTCAGTTCCCAAATTAATTTAGCATTTATCTTCCAGACAGGCTATTACAGCTAACAATAAACTCCCGTTACAGGAATTCAGATGAATGTGGCCGAGGAAAGGAAGTCCCCATTTCTCACCACACGTGGCTTTTCTGCAGCATTTGACCCTGTTGACCAGCTACTCCTGCTCCCCACCCTACTCAGCACTGTACTCTTCTGGGTCCCTTCCTACCTCACTGACTGCTCAGCCTCCAGCCCAGGGTCTGGCACATAGTAGGCTCTCAATAAGTATTTGTGAAGGATTAAAGGCTTTTTAGTATCTAGCATCTTCTCCACTGACTCTTCCCTTTTCATCTAATACTTAAAGGTAGACATCCCCCCGACCCAGGATTCCAGTTCGGGCCATCTTCTCCTCTACTACACCCCCTCCTCATGAGTGATCGTGACCACTCCTATGGCTCCAGCTGCCACCCATACACTGCTGCTGCCCAGATGCTTATCTCCACCTGTCCTCTAAGCCCCATATTTTCAACTGACTATACGACCTCTCCTAGGTGTGCTGCTGGCCACTCAAGGTCAATAGATCCAAAACGGAACTCATCTTTCTCCTCAAAGTTGCACTCATTTCTACGTTACAAATGTAGGTTTACAGACCCACCGTCGCCTCGGTCACTAGAGCTAAAACCTTCTAAAGCATCTTCAGCTCCTCCCGCTTCTGCACCCTTCATGTTGTCTCTGATATCTGTCTCCTCATCCTCACTGCCATGGCATCTTCATTGTTCATCACCTGGATTCTTGTCATTACTACCTCACTAGCATTCCCTACGACCATGCATCTCTCTATTTTTCACCATGTTATCAAAATATAACTGAACACATATAAGTCTCCTTCTCCAAAAATTATCCCTTATTTTTATTTATTTTTATTTTTTAATTTTTTGTTCTTGTTTTGTTTTTTTTGGGGGGGGGTGGGTA
This sequence comes from Neomonachus schauinslandi, assembly GCF_002201575.2. Classification (NCBI taxonomy): domain Eukaryota; kingdom Metazoa; phylum Chordata; class Mammalia; order Carnivora; family Phocidae; genus Neomonachus; species Neomonachus schauinslandi. Next base: position 14,808,273 of record NC_058419.1, read on the forward strand.
CCAGCATACGGTACATCATTAGTTTTTGATGTAGTGTTCAACGATTCATTAGAAATCACTGTTTGGCTTCTAAAGTTCTTTCATAAACTCTGTATCAGTTAAGAATGATTTTGGCTGCAGGTAAGAGAAACCCCAACTAACTTCTACAAACAGTAGGCTATTTTTCTCACATAAGAATAAATCCAAAGGTAGGTGGTTGCTGGAATATGTTTATTGGTGCCATCAAGGTCCCAGACTCTCTTCCAATATTTCTGCACTGCCACCCATCCTTAACATGTTGGCTTTTCATCTTCATTGCTGCCAATCATTCAGCTGCAAAATGGCTATTAGAGCCCCAGGAATCATGTCTGCATTCAAGGCAGAAACTAGAGTAGTGAGGCAGACAGCATTAGCAATGTCTGTATATTTTCTTGAGGAAAGAAAAACTCTGCTAGAAGCCCCTCAGCAGTCTTTTATTTATCATTAGCCGTAAGTATGTTATTGTCATGTGGCTATCTTGAGCTCCAGGGGAGACTGAGCATGTTTTTGGCTTTTCAAACCTCTGCTCTAGATGCAGGTGCGGAAGAAGGGCATTAAGTATAGATGGTGGGTTATTCAGCCCACAGTGTCTGCCACATTCCCCTTTCATTTGATCAATATGACCACTTATGTGTGGGATGATTATCTTCCTTTTCAGGTTAAGGAAACTGAAGCCCAGGAATATTAGGTGATTTGCCCAAGGTCTCAGCTAGTCAGTAGTAGAGTCACAGATAACATTTTATGATTCCTACCAAGAGCATTACTACACCACTGCTGTGTGAAATGGAAGTCCTATCTCAGAGAATATTCCAAGCTCAAGGGAATTCAAGGGCCCCCAGAATCTGACCCCAGGCTACTTTCCAGATTTATCACCCATAACACCTTCCATACTCCTTATGCACTATCCAAAATATTTTTTTATTATGTTCAGTTAGCCAACATATAGCACATCATTAGTTTTTGATGTAGTGTTCAATGATTCATTAGTTGTGTATAACACCCAGTGCTCATCACAGCACGTGCCCTCCTTAATACCCATCACCCATCACCCAGCTACCCCATTCCCCCACTCCCTCTCTTCTGAAACCCTCAGTTTGTTTCCCGGAGTCCAGAGGCTCTCACGGAAACTGAGGGGTTTTTTTTACTGAACTGAATTCTTATTCATACTTCAAGATCCAGGTTAAATTCTGCTTCTTAACTGAAGCATTCCTTAACTGCATCAGTCATAACTATTCATTTCTGCCAGAAGCCCCAAGCTCTGCTATAGCACTTTCTTTTACTCTATCATGAGAGTTGCTTCCTTTTTTTTCTGGCTCCGTCATAATCTCCTTGAAGGCTTCTAAGTCTTGGTTATCTCTGTACCCATGCCCTGAGTGCCTGGTACAGCACTAGGCACAGAGAATGGGGCCAACAAGCATTTACCCTGTAACAGCTTTATTAAGATATTATTCACAGACCATAGAGTTCACCCACTCAAGGTGTACAACTCAATGGTTTTTAGTATATTCACAGAGTTGGGCAACAATTTTAAATAATTTTTTTTCAAAAAAAAGATATATGATTTGCAAACATTGGCCAGCAAGCATTTTTAAAGGACTTCCTAAATTGCTATTTAAAATTTTATATGTTTCTTATAAAAGCTAACATCCCACCAAAGTTTGTTTTAAACCCATAAAATTGGAGCTGGATCTCCAGGGGAAAAAACTTGACCACCTAATGTAAGCAAAGCACACTCAAGAATGCAACAAGTTTTCTAAACAGGCTTATATATATTCTGATAAAATATGGCAGAATATTAACAACCCCAAATATTATCAGTTCCCCCAAAGTAGTCTCAAAATGAAAGTAATAAAACAGCAATAGAAGCAAACCTCTAGCCATAGATTTGCCAGTTCCTCCTGACCACACAGTGTTCCCATTCTGGGAATAGCCAGTCTTAAATAGCCCTAACATTTTGGCAAAGTTTTTCATCAGCCTCAAGGTACCTTAAGACTTCCAAATTTTCACCTAAGCCCTAACATTTTCTTCTGTTTTCCATATCACTGATTAGTCTCTTTCCAGACATATCCAGCCAATAGCATCTGGTTGTTTTGACAATGCTATTGAAGGGAAGAAGGTAGTACTGCATAAAACCAAACACTGGAATCCCCAGGTCATATTCAGCTTTGAGGGAGTGACCTCATATCTATTGGCACTAGCAGTGGTGAAGGATCTCATGATCATGAGAAAGCCAAGAGATTATACCTATACTAATTATTATATTCCCAGTTTTTAATTTAATTGATAATTTTTTAAATTTTTTTATTATTATGTTATGTTAATCACCATACATTACATCATTAGTTTTTGATGTAGTGTTCCATGATTCATTGTTTGCGTATAACACCCAGTGCTCCATTCAGTACGTGCCCTCCTTAATACCCATCACCGGGCTAACCCATCCCCGGGCTAACCCATCCCCCCACCCCCTCCCCTCTAGAACTCTCAGTTTTTTTTTCAGAGTCCATCATCTCTCATGGTTCGTCTCCCCCTCCGATTCCCCCTCTTTATTCTTCCCCTCCTGCTATCTTCTTCTTTTTTTTTTTTTTTAAACATATAATGTATTATTTGTTTCAGAGGTACAGGTCTGTGACTCATCGGTCTTACACAATTCACAGTGCTCACCATAGCACATACCCTCCCCAATGTCCATCACCCAGCCGCCCCATCCCTTCCCCCTCCACCACTCCAGCAACCCTGAGTTTGTTTCCTGAGATTAAGAATTCCTCATATCAGTGAGGTCATATGATACATGTCTTTCTCTGTCTGACTTATTTTGCTCAGCATAATACCCTCCAGTTCCATCCACGTCGTTGCTATTTTATACATTTTCCCAGTAAGTATGTTTTACTACAAAGTAAGTTGTCCTGATGTTTCTGAAACGATAGCTGGTTGTTCTAATCAGTAGGGGGATTCTAGCATTCCAGGTCATAGCAACAGTAAGAATCAGAGAGCAGGCCTAATTCAATGAATTTGAAGGACTTCCTGTCTTAGAGGAAACGTGTGACTGTTTATTGTGTTCTTTTAAGCTTTGTAATTCTCTTCTAGGAGAATGGAAAGAAGCCAGAATCCATAGTCATAAAACCTAGGTTCCAGTCCCGGTTCAGTGTTAGTTCGGTTCTACCTGTGTTATTACTGGCGAGTCTCTGTGCCTCAATTTTCATATCTTTAAAATGGGAATGAGGATTATACTTGTATCAAATTAAATTGTGTAGTGGAGGACATAGTTTATACAGTGAGATAAGCTCTCTATTTATTACAAAATCTATAGGATTCATTCATTCTCACTCTCTCCTTTCTTCTGGCCTGGTTTTCTAGTGGTTTCCATCTCTACTCAGATTACAAAGTATAAAACTAACCGAAAAACTGTGATGTATGTAGGAAAAAGGAAATCATTTACTATATAACAGGAGAGGGGGGTGAAAAGCATGGGTGGAGAGGATGAGAAATGTGGTTCCAATACAGAGCCAAATTATAAGCTTGGAGGACTGTGGTAAGAAATTTAAACATTATTTTGCCAAAAATGAGAAGCCATCAAGGAGTTCCAAGTAGACGAGTACCTGACTATTTAGAAAACTCACTCTCGCAGCTGTGTTGGGGAAGACCTGGAGGGAAGAGAGCTAGAGCATTTAAGAACAGGTGGGCAGTGATTTGTTAGTCTCACACAAATTTAAGATAGTGGTAGTTGTTGTGGAGATAAGACAAATTTGGGGAAAACTGGAGAGGACTTGATGTTTGATTCAATGTGGGAGAAAATGGAGGGAGAGGAGTAAAGGATTCTAACTTAGACAATTGGGTAAATGATGGAATCATTAACAAGAAAGGGGATGCAAAAGATTTTGAGAGAACATAATTTCATTCCAGACACATTGAACTTGAACCCATTCATGTAGAGATGCCTAGAAAGTCTTTAGAAGTAGGGATTTATAGCTTGAAGAGAAAGGACAAGAGATCTAGTTTGGATTTCATCATGGGTACCTAGAGATGATAACTGACACCATCACAGCAGATGAGATGGCTTAATGAAAGAACATAGAGTGAGGTAAGTTTACCAGGAGTAAGCCCTGAGGAACAAGAGTTTCCAAGGGGCAGAGGAGGAAGAATACACGAAGAAGATTGGCATAGAGTGAAGTGGAAGAATGTTCAAGGAATAAGAGTCTTAAGAAGCAGGGGAAAGTTCAAAAGAACCAAATACTACCAAGACTGTGGGTAGGATGCGAACGGAGAAATAAAAACCACTGGTGTTCGAAATTAGATAGTATTCAGTCATGGCCAAGTCTAAGACCATTTCAGTTGATGTGGAGAAAAATAAAAATTTCCTGAAGGGCAATTCTGAAGATACAACAGCACTGAAATTCTCTTAGGAAACTTGAAAGGACCAAGGAAGGAAGTGGTTATAGAATAAAATGAGTTCAAGTGGGGTAATATATGTGAAAGTTCTGTAAAAAAAAATGTATAAGACAGTTATTATTCTGTTAAGCAAGGGCTATTCCACACCCCCACCCAAAAAAAAAAAAAAAAAGAAAAAAGAAAAAAGGCACTCCCACCAGCAAGTGAATGAATCATAAGGTAAAGGAAATGAAGGAAATGGAGTTCCTGTTATAATTCCCGTTTTCATGGAAATGGAAGCACTGTCCATTCATGTTTGTTTTCAGGAATCTCACTAAAAAATCACTCCCTCAGTTTGATTTGGCAGCTTCCTTTGATACCCAGAGTAGTCGAGGGCAACAATGTATTGTGTTAAGCAAAAGGTCACCAGCTTGCCATGGTCTCTTAAGCTAGGAGATTGAGGCTGTACCTATGTAAAGACCAATCAAGGGGCTTCGTGACTTTGTGTGCTGAACTGATCCTGATTTGATATTGTGCTGACCCAGCCTGGGTCTCCCAATCAACCACAAAGCCTCTTTATCAAATTGTACATCATACACACTTTAAGAGCAAGAGAGAGAAAAGATGGCTGGTGCAACTCAGCCTGAGAGTTCTCAGGGACAAAAGCTTTGAGACAGAGACAAGATTTGTTATTGCATCAAAACATCAGGCTATGGGCAAGTAGGAATGTTAACAAAGTGAAAATTATGACCCATGACACTGGTTTGCTGCTATTTCAGTGTTGCCCAAAATAAGGAAGAAGAATCACTCTGACAACATTAACAGTAATATCTTTTACAATTGACAAAGCCCCCTCACATCCACTGTGCCATTTGATCCTAGCTACCCTACCAGGTAGGTTAGGCAGTGGCTACAGTCCTCCCTTGCAGCTGCAGAAACAAAAGCTCAGGGGTTAAGTGGCTTCTCAACGTGGCACAAACAATAAGTAGAGCTGGGACTCTACCCAGGATCTCCCGACTCTGAGTTCATTACCCTTTCTGCTAACTACACAGCCCGTCTAAACAGACAGCAGCCAAATGGTTCTGCGGCCCCAGTGCACCATGGGTACAGTGCTAAGAATGTAGAAACAGGTGCTCAAGGATATTTTGGGGCCTATCTGTAAAGCCAGGCTTTTGTTCCTGAGAGTTAACTTTTTCCTCCTGAACTGCAGATCACTCACTTGAATTCTTGGTGCATTACATAAAGATTCTTGTTTGAGTAAGACAGACAGTCTTGCCCATGCTGTGCCCGTGTCTGATTTTCTGAACAATGCTTCTCACTTTGTTAAATCCTCCTAGATTTCTTACTCATCTACCCCCCACATTCAGCTGAGAAAAGCCACCACACCTGTGAATCCCACATTCTGAAATTTGAATCACAATTTGGATTTATTTCCATGTCTATTATTACTGTCGGGATGTTAGATGAGGGAAAATGGACACATTAGAGAAATGAATTCAGCATAATGAAGGTCATTTTCAATTGTGACTGCCCATTATACAACTCTTTGGCTAGCATTACAGACAGATGCCATGCAATAGAATTTTTTTTCTGATATCAAGTTAGCTTCTTGGCAGACTAAGGCAGCTCATTAGTAATCTTGGATCTCTTTCTATATTTGTGATTCAACTCTAGATGTTGGATAGTAGGTAATATGGGCTTTGTGCCGTTAAAATCCACAATGACATTTCCATGCAAATCCTGATTATTGAGAGGGGAGTGCTCCTTCTTAAGACCCAAGTCTGTTTTACCCTGACTTAGCAACCCAAGTTCAGTATTAGCCAGGGAATGAAAAAAGAAGGAATGTGGGACAGAACAGGGAAGAGGCAGAGAGGAGGAGGAGAAGAAAGAGCCAGATCTTAGTTTTAGTTTAAGAGTAGCAGTTGCACAGAACATCAAAAAATGACCTGGGGCGCCTGGGTGGCTCAGTCGTTAAGCATCTGCCTTCGGCTCAGGTGATGATCCCAGAGTCCTGGGAATGAGCCCCTAAGCGGGCTCCTTGCTCAGCGGGGAACCTCTTTCTCCCTCTCCCAGTCCCCCTGCTTGTGTTCCCTCTCTCGCTGTGTCTCTCTCTGTCAAATAAATAAAAATAAAATCTTTTTTAAAAAATGACCTAAAACAAGCTCTATAATACTTTTAAGGGTGTTCATATAAATGTCTGGTGCGACATTGGGGGGTGTGTGGGTGTGTGTGTCTGTGTGTTTGTGTGTGTGTGTGTGTAGTAATGGTAATCAATTTCATTTAATTTCATTTTGCTTAGTTAATTTCCTAAGATTCTTTTTGTAATGTAAGTTTTTATTCTCTGGGACTGGATTTCTACTAAGTGAAGCAAAATTACGAGTTCACCAGATTCTTCTGCTGACAACTCGTCTCCTTATTTTCAGTCTTTCCCCCCATTGAGTCCATCTCGCACATTTCCACCACTGATCTTCCCAAGAACAAATGTGACCACAGTACTCTTTTGCTTAATGCTTCAGCGGCTCCACCTCTCACTCCCACACACCCTACACTTTGGCCATACTAAATTATAAGCCATTCTGAAGATACACTACTATTCAGTGAGTCATGCAGCCATTAAACTGTACTCTTTGGGTTTGCTCATCACAGAAACTTAACTTGGACTAGCTTAGACAAAAAAAACCATGACCAGCAGCACCTCCTGAGTTTTACCTGTTACTATGTCTGCCAATAAATCCTGAATCTATTGATTCTAGTTTAAAATACCCTAGAGAAGAATCCTATCTACCTAGCTAAGGGGAGAGACTTGCTAGAATCATATGAATGGGGAGAGGGGGGCAGTTCCTAGGAAAAGGGAGGGTTGTTGTATAGATATGCCATAAATGCTCATTACCTTATATTTGCTCCTATGCTTTACCCTCATTTCTGCTTGTTGTGGTTGTTCTACTTTGGCCTATATTCTTCTCTCATTTCTCTAAACTCCTGTAGAACTTGCTAATATCAACTACGGGGTCCTTAGTTTTAACACTGTCTTCCTTTTTGCCTATTTCACATTTGACTACTTGTATGCCAATGACCTTGTAAGTGGTTTGGGAGACAGGGGCACAGCTTGAATTTCTTTAGAGTCCCTCCACTGTTCCTTGAACTGTTTTAATACATAGTAATTGCTCACATGCTTCCTGAGTTTAACTGAACATTTATTAGATTTCCATGGTAGAGAAGCTTAGATCCTGAACAGAAATAATTCATCTATCCACACCTAGCTCTAGCCATTGAACAGAGAACATGGCATTTTATTTCATTCCATCCATCCATCCAACTGTTGGAAAGCATTTAATGAATTGCTACTCCATTTCAGTCTCTGTGTTAAGTGCTAAAGATACAGAGATTAATTAGATAAGGTATCTGCTCTAGAGGGCACAGTCTAGCTGGAAAACAGACATGGAAACAAATAAATCATCACCACCCCAGATAATGAGTGTGTAAAAAGAGTACAGAGTACTCTGTAGGAGCCCAGAGGAGGTGATTATATAGGTGGGTCTCTGGTGTTGGGACTACAACTCCTAGGAAACAACTTCACAGCTAATTGATCGTAGCCTACATAAGATCGCTCATCTTTGACAGTTTCCTTACAAGCTTATGAGACTTCAAAACCAGTGAAAGAAACCAAAAGAAGCATTTTTTTTTCTTTTCAAAATTCTGTTCTCAGGGGTGGGATTCAGTGTCCTGACTTCCTTCCTGTTGACACCTTATGGGTACTCCCCACTTCCCCCTTCCCCCACCAGCTGTCTGCTGTCTCCTGAGCAATCTCAGGAGATGGGGCCACGGCTGCTTCTCTTTGCCCAACCCTGTTTTATGGAACAGGACAGCCAGGAAATCAGGCAGTTGAAGGAAAGGATCTTATGACTGGGGACTTCTGCCAAATTATTCCTCTTCTGATGACCTTCTGTCTTAAATATTACTGGCTATTGTTTTTGGATGATGTGTTGAGACCCGGAATATTTCCTCTGTGAAACTACTGTGCAGAAGGGAAAACTGTCCTCTGATTCGCAGGTGTGACTTGACGGAGATGTGAGACAGATTTTGCTTCACGGCTACTGTAAGGAACCTGACTCAGGAAGTTGTCTGAAAGATCCGACAGTTTGGAGAGCGGCTTGCCTTTCCATGGTCCTGATTTGTAACTAGTAGTTTTGTAAATTTCATTTCCCTGCAGACCTCTTTGTTTACCAACTACTAAACATGCAGGAAACTACTCTTCAAAGGTTCCAAATGCAATGGGAGAGCAATCAGGTTGGCAGTGGAGGGAGAAGAGAGGAGAACCAAGTGGCATTCATCACAGATCTGAAGAAACAAGGAGAGTTCCTATGAACCATTTGGCATTTTTAGATATTTATTTTCTCATCACAGACGTTGCTTCAGAATCTGGCCACACCTTCACCATGCCAACACCCCCACACAGCTGTTCTTGGGAACTGGACAAACAAATCACACTAATGATGTGAACATCTGCGATCTTAACTCTCAGTGGACATGAAACCATTTTCAGGGAATTTCTTGATGCTAAGCTTGAGGCATTCTCACTCTACGTAAGATACCAAGAGGTACCGGGGCGCCTGGGTGGTTCAGTCGTTAAGTGTCTGCCTTCGGCTCAGGTCATGATCCCGGAGTCCTGGGATCGAGCCCCGCATCGGGCTCCCTGCTCGGCGGGAAGCCTGCTTCTCCCTCTCCCACTCCCCCTGCTTGTGTTCCTTCTCTCACTGTGTCTCTCTCTATCAAATAAATACAATCTTTAAAAAAAAAAAAAAAAAAGATACCAAGAGGTACCACCACTTGTGCTGGAGCATGCAATAGAGGTTCGGTCCCGAGCATGACCATTAACTGCAACATATGAAGGAGACTGCATTGGGCATTTCCCCTGCTCACCAGCATTCTAAAAGTGAGAACTAAACGTGCAAATTCAACAGAGTCCTTAGGTTTATCCTGAGTGGTTTGTCGGTACACAAATAAAATAAAAACTGCAACTACCTATTATACTATATTCTGCTATCACAGTGGTTTTCCACCCAAGCATTTAAAATTGTCCTAGATCAGTGAAGTCGTCCTTGCCTTTGACATGAGCTGTTAGGGGAGGGGACTTCTGGGTACTTTCTCAATAGATTCTTAGGGTGGTTTTTTTTTTTCTTCTTTTAAGGCAGATCTTGGAGACTTAGTTTGAAGTTCTTATTCCAGGATCCTTCTAGGGCCCATCTTCTGATACATATAACTTATTCCTCACTTTCATTTAAGAGCTGCTGTTTGCCTTACTTTGATGTAACTCTTCTATTAAATAAGTCCTGCAAAAGAATCCAGGCTACTGTTGGGAGACAGGAAACTGGAAATCCTGATTCACTTGGTCCAACAAGCTATATAGGAATATATGTTATTCTGATCAACTCATATGGCATTCTTCCTCTTTTTTGATTATGAAGAATATATATAATATATATATTATATATATATAATAATTAGAATGGTATCGTGAACCTCTATGTATCATCGGCTTCAACCATTATCAACTGGCCAATCTTGAATGGTAATGAAAAGGTAATGACCTTTTTATCTATAACCATATCTACCTCACTCTCCCATATTATTGCAAAGTAAATCCTACACATCATATAACCTCATCCACAAATATTTCAGGATACAGATTCATTTTTTTAAATCACAGTACCATTATCACACACAAAATTAAATGAAAATATCCTCTCTTCTTAGAAACACTCTTAACACAAGTTTAGCAGAAGACCCACCCTAGAGCCTGAAGCGGAACACCATGAGATGCCTGTATGTGAGTGCATATGTGAGTCTCCCTGGGAACCCCTGGGTCTAGATTTGATGGGGCCAGGGACTTGGGGTATAGCACTATGTGGATGGAGGCACCATCCAAAGACATCTAAATTATCTCTGTTACTACAATCCCATTGGTGCCCATATACTTGAAAGGCCTGGAGAAATTAAAGTTACACTAGGATACAAAATGGGGTTACATTAACAAAAATTAGATTATACATGGAGACTGAAACCCCCCTCCTCACCCAACCCCTTACATGTTCTCTGGTTACTGGAGAAGCAGGAATCTTCTTGACCTGGGCTCCCTATGGTCCCTGTCACATCCTGCTGTCAGCTCTCCCACCTCATCAACTCTTCCAGCCCTGTGTCCTTAGCCTAACTTCCCTGGGACCCACACAGGTGGGATCCCTCAAGTCCATCCTCAGCATTTCTCCTCAAATACCTGTCGACTTGTTTATAAATTAACCACTAGTTCTAATGGAGAGATGAGGCAGAAAAACTCTCCTTTTCCCTCTGGTTTCCTATTTAAGGGGAACAATCGCCCCTCTGCTACCAGAAGCCACCAAGATCCCGTTTCCTCAATGCTGTTACAGCCCCCAACTCACACGCCCCCTAGTGGCTGGCCCAGTTCCTCCCCCGCCACCACCACCACTGGGTTATATTACCTTTTCATTAAAAGCTTTTTATTCACCCTGTCATCCCAGAGAGTTCTTCTTTTACTCCACCATCCCTAGGGTGGATTAAATCCCCGTAGCACCTGAGCTAACCTGTATCAGTATTTATAATGCTGTACTGCCATTGTTTCACCCACTGACTGTGCATCCCTCAGGAGCCAAAAACCAGGTCATCTTCATCTATGTGAATATGGGGCCCAAGACAGCATTTGGCGCACAACTCATATACAATAAACGTTGCTTGAATTACTGTTGCTGGACAAGATTTCTGACTTCTCTTCCTCAATTGTAGCCTCAGCTTTGGGTTAATGGGCTCCTCTAACATGTGCTTCTAACCCTCTTTAGAAGCTCCCCTCCCCCCCCCACACACACATTTAACTGTCTTTGACTACCATGAAAAAATGTCCAGTAAGATTTTTATGAATATTTCTACTTTAATGTGTATTATACTTGGGCTTATCCATTATACTCAGTCAAGTGATATTCTTTGCCCATGTACCATGTCTTGTTGAACATTCTTGGCACAGAGTTATATTGAGAAGTTTAATTCACAGCAAGCAATATTTAACAACATTTGTTCAGTAGTTGGTATATGGAGCTGGCAAGCTCCCCTTCCTCCCACACTGCCAAATTCCTGTTCTTATAAGCCAAGAGTCTTTCCACTCTGGCTTTATTGCTTCTGCTGCATGCTCTCCTGACTTTCTCACTTCAACCCTTCAACTGATCACCTCCTCGTGGGATCTGGGAGCCACATAGAGGTCACCTCTTGTTCCAGCTCTGAGCCAGACTGTCTTACTAACTCCCAAACTCCATATTATTAAGCTTGTTTTGCTGGAAGGCAAAGGCTCTTTCCCCACTGACCTTCACCTCCAACTCTCAAGTATTCCTTTTCTTTTTAACTCCTTTTCTCATTTTTGCTCTTTTGCTAGGCAAAGAGTTATTTCCAGCCAGAAGGGGAAGCCTTTCCTGGGTAATCAATGGATAGACACTCACATGCATACACTAAATCCTTATCAATGCCATGGAAAAGCCTTGGGATTGGCAGCTCTTCTCCACTTATGATCAAATCATATGCAGACATGTCCATGACTCATAGAACTCAAGGCTGGAAGAGAAACTAATGGTACCCTGCCCTAGTCTCACTGCCCTCCGAAAGCTTGAGTTCTCTTGATCTGCAATGGATTGAGGACAGCTAGCACAAAATCTAGCCATAACAAGATTTGACTCAGTCACTGTCCTACAGGTTTAGTAGTTTATCGTGCAGGTTATCCTGCTGTAAAATCAAAAGGCAAAGCTAATGTGCCCCTTCTCACGAGGTCTTAAGGTTTAGACCAAATTATCAAGAGTATCGCTTTACAAATGGAGTAGCGATTGCTACCATGTACACATACATGCTCCAGCATGACCCCTCTTAGCCCTTGTATTAACCCTCAGAGTTGTGGTGATGAGACCAACAATGGCCAATAACACAAACTCTCTTGGAGGTGGAGGGATGCAGGGTATCTGGAATGAGAAGCCCTCTTCAAACTCCTTTCTCGGGCTACTCTTTTATCTCACTTTGGTGCCTTTTTCTTACCTGCTAATTACACCTCCCTCTTCTCTTGAATCCCAGATTCTTCTAGAGGACATTGGCCTTAGTTTTTGCTGACAGCCTCCTCACAAGGCACACACGATTTCAGTCTGAACATGATTTCAGTTTTGTATGAACCTTGACCACTCAACCTAAGAGCATGTTCTTCCTGCATTTAATCTCTCTTTTAGCCCAGACTTGTTATCACCCTGCTCTCTCAGGTCATCATTCAAGTGTTCAACCATGCATCCAGGTTAAGTCTGAGAGGTGCAATATAGACTCTTCTGATTTGATACAGAAGATTTAGATTCAATTAGAATTTCACCATTCATGTCAACACATACTTCATACTGACACTTCTCAAAATGGTTCCAGTTTCAATCTTTTTCTTCACTCGGTTGCACATTCTAACAGGAGACCTGTACACTTCATACAAAACAGGGACCTAGACAACTCAGCAATTTGGAGCAAAATCCTTAAAATGTGTATGTTCACTGACTCAATGATCAACATCATTGAATAATATTAAAGAACATAAGTGTGTGCAAAGATTTAGCTATAGTTATCCATTAATGCAACATTTATAAGAAGGAACCTACATGTTCAACAAGCATAGTTTTTATTTCCATAAGATGGAATACTGTAATCATCAATAACAAGATTATAGATTTGTATTTATTGGTAGTCAAAGATGTGGATATATTATTCATTGACAACATCAGGTTTCAAAGCAGCAGGTATGTTACGCTCCCATTTAAAAATATATATGTGTGACCTCTTCGACCTTGGCCACAGCAACTTCCTGCTAGACACATCTCCAAAAGCAAGGGAAACAAAAGCAAAAAACAAACTATCAGGACCTCATCAAGATAAAATACCTCTGCACAACAAAGGAAACAATCAACAAAACTAAAAGACAACTGACAGAATGGGAGAATATATTTGCAAATGACGTATCAGATAAAGGGCTAGTATCCAAAATCTATAAAGAACTTCTCAAACTCGGGGCGCCTGGGTGGCTCAGTTGTTGGGCGTCTGCCTTCAGCTCAGGTCACGATCCCAGGGTCCTGGGATCGAGCCCCGCATCGGGCTCTCTGCTCCGCGGGAAGCCTGCTTCTCTCTCTCCCACTCCCCCTGCTTGTGTTCCCTCTCTCACTGTGTCTCTCTCTGTCAAATAAATAAAATCTTTAAAAAAAAAAAAAAAAGAACTTCTCAAACTCAACACCCAAAAAAACAAATAATCCAGTCAAAAAATGGGCAGAGGACATGAATAGACATTTATCCAAAGACATACAAACGGCCAACAGACACATGAAAAAATGCTCCACATCACTCAGCATCAGGGAAATACAAATCAAAACCACAATGAGATACCACCTCACAGCAGTCAGAATGACTAAAACTAACAAGTCAGGAAACAACAGATATTGGCGAGAATGCAGAAAAAGGGGAACCCTCTTACACTGTTGGTGGGAATGCAAGCTGGTGCAGCCACTCTGGAAACAGTATGGAGGTGCCTAAGAAGCTAAAAATAGAGCTACTCTATGACCCACCAATTGCACTATTAGGTATTTACCCCAAAGATACAAATGTAGTGAGCTGAAGGGGCACCTGCACCCCAATGTTTTTGGCAGCAATGTCCATATACATACACACACACACACACACATGCACACACACAAAATGCAATATTACTCAGCTATCAGAAAGGATGAAATCTTACCATTTACATCAACGTGGATGGAACTGGAGCATATTATGCTGAGTGAAATAAGTTAATCAGAGAAAGACAATTATCATATGGTTTTACTCATATGAGGAATATAAGAAATAGTGCAGAGGATCATAGGGGAAGGGAGGGAAAAATGGAATGGGAAGAAATCAGAGAGGGAGACAAACCATGAGAGACTCTTAACTATGGGAAAGAAACTGAGGGCTACTGGAGGGGAGGTGGGGGGGGGATGGAGTAACTGGGTGATGGGCATTAAGGAGGGCACATGATGTGATGAGCACTGGGTGTTATGTGCAATTGATGAATTACTGAACTGTACATCTGAAACTAATGATGTTCTATATGTTGGTTATTGAATTTAAATAAAAATATGTGTGTGTGTGTGTGTGTGTGTCTGTGTCTGTGTATGAATACATGTACAGGAAGATATCTGGAATGCCATGCACCAAGATATGAATAGTGATAATCCATAGGTGGTGGCACAATGAGTGATTTTAACTTTCTTTTCTTTTTCCTTCTCTATATTCCTAATTTTACTATGTGAAATTTACATTGCTTTTATAACTTATAAAACAACCCAGAGACTTACAACCCATATCAGAAAGGGGCTATGGTGGAAGCAGGACGGTCAGCAACAGAGTGGCATTCTGATAGCAGCCATTGCAGTAAAACTGCTTACACATAAAATTAACAGACTACACAAACCCTTAGTGGCTTAAATAACACAATCTTTCTTTTTCTTATGATTCTGCAATTTGGGCAAGGCTCAGTGGGGATGGCTTGTCACCGCTCCATATGGCGCTAGCTGAGACAGCTCAACTGGGGCTGAAAGATCCACTTTCAAGAGGACACATTCACAAGGCTGGCAAAACGGTGGCAGTCACTATCTGGGAGTTCAGCTATGGCTGTTTTGTTCTTTTCCTCACGGTTCTTTTCCTCATGGACATTTCCACAGGCCTTCTTGAGCTTCTTCACAGCAGAGTTCTGGGTTCCAAGAAACCAGGTGGAAGCCTCAAGGCTTTTTGTAACTCAGCTGCAGAAGTCCTAGAATCTTAGTTCCATGACATTCTATTGGCCAAGCAAGTCACTAGAGCCAGTCCAGATTCAAGGGGAGGGGAATTAGACTCCACCTTTTGATAGGAGAAATAGCAAAGAATTTTTGGCCATCTTTAATCCCCTGCATATGAGAACAGAAGTAGCTCTTCCACCTGGCCAGAGGCCCAAGTCCTAGTGAAGGCCACAAACACTTTGATTTCCCATGACTCTCTCCTGAGGTATTATATTATTGTCAATATAACTATTATGCAAATAGAGAAGCAGCTGTTTAAGAGAGAATTATTGAAGAATGAAGAGATCACATCAGTAAAATGTTGGATTTTCTTCATTTTTGAATTCTTCATTTTAAAAAGTTGTAATCCCAGGGCAGCAACCCCCCACTATGGATTCCAATTACCCATCTTTTTAAAATGGGGATATAAAAAGCACAAGTTGACACCAATGACTGTATGTCATAAGACTCTGAGTATGTCCTAATCTCTCCAATCTCTTGGCCTTTGTTCTATCCTCTCTGCTTAGAATGTCTTTCCCATGTTGATGTCCTTCTTACTCATTCTTCTACTTAAGTCCTGCCTCCTCCAGATGGAATTCTCTCCATCACTCTATGTATGTTTTAGCAATTATCACAGTCTACCTTTCTAGCACAGGCCCTTCTCCATAATAGATATATAGTAAATAGTCATTTAATGGATAAGTAAATGAGTGCTAGAGTTGATTGTGTGGCTGTCTTCTTTACTGAGCAGGTAGTCTCTGGAAGGCAGGCTCCCCATTACAGTAATTACCATAGTCTCACTCCATCTTGTAACTAATGAAGAAGCTAGAGCTCTTTTCTTTTTTCCTTCCTCTATACTTCTTTCCTACTTTCCTTCCTCCCTTTCTTCCTTTCTACCTTCTTTCTTTTCTTTATTCTTTCAATAAATACATGTTGAAGCCCTACTGTGTGTCAACCATTATGCTAGTCCCTATCCTCATGTAACTTAGATTCTGATGGAAGAGACACACAAACAAATGAACTAATAAAGTAATTATAATTGTGATTAGTGCTACAAAGGAAAAGAATAGTATGCTATGACTGAGAATAAGAAAGGATAACATTTAGCTAAGACCTAAAGAATGAGCAGGAGCCGGGGCGCCTGGGTGGCTCAGTCAGTTAAGCGTCTGCCTCCAGCTCAGGTCCTGATCCCAGGGCCCTGGGATCGAGCCCCACATTGGGCTCCTTGCTCAGCGGGGAGCCTGCTTCTCCCTCTCCCTCTGCCTGCTGCTCCCCCTGCTTGTGCTCTCTGTCAAATAAATAAATAAAATATAAAAAAAAAAAAAAGAATGAGCAGGAACCAGCCATGTTAAGAGTAGGGGGTTATTCTGACTTGTGTGAGGTGGTATCTCATTGTGGTATTGATTTGTATTTCCCTGATGCTGAGTGATGTTGAGCACTTTTTCAGTCAGAATGGCTAAAATTAACAAGTCAGGAAATGACAGATGTTGGCGAGGAGTGGAGAAAGGGGAACCTTCCTACACTGTTGGTGGGAATACAAGCTGGTGCGGCCACTCTGGAAAACAGTGTGGAGGTTCCTCAAAAAGTTGTAAATAGAACTACCCTGCGACCCAGCAATTGCACTACTGGGTGTTTACCCCAAAGATAACAAATGTAGTGATCTGAAGGGGCAACTGCACCCCAATGTTTATAGCAGCAATGTCCACAATAGCCAAACTATGGGAAGAGCCCAGGTGTCCACTGACAGGTAAATGGATAAAGAAGATGTGGTGTATATATGTATGTGTGTGCGTGTGTGTGTGTGTGTGTGTAACAGAATATTACACAGCCATTAAAAATGAAATCTTGCCATTTGCAAAGATGTGGATGGAACTAGAGGGTATTATGCTAAGCAAAATAAGTCAATCAGAGAAAGACAATTATCATATGATCTCACTGATATGTGGAATTTAAGAAACAAGGCAGAAGATCATAGGGGAAGAGAAGAAAAAGTGAAACAAGAAGAAACCAGAGAGGGAGACAAACCATAAGAGACTCTTTTTGTTTTTTTTTAATTTTATTATGTTATGTTAGTCACCATACAACACATCATTGCTTTTTGATGTGGTGATCCACGATCCATTGTTTTCGTATAACACCCAGTGCTCCATGCAGTACGTGCCCTCCTTAATACCCATCACCAGGGTAACCCATCTCCCCTCCCCCCTCCCCTCTAAAACCCTGTTTGTTTCTCAGAGTCCATAGTCTCTCATGGTTCATCTCTCCATCCGATCTCCCCCCCTTCATTTTTCCCTTCCTTCTCCTAATGTCCTCCATGCTATTCCTTATGTTCCACAAATAAGTGAAACCATATGATAATTGACTTTCTCTGCTTGACTTATTTCACTTAGCATAATCTCCTCCAGTCCCATCCATGTTGATGTAAAAATTGGGTATTCGTCCTTTCTGATGGCTGAGTAATATACCATTGTATATAAGGACCACATCTTCTTTATCCATTCATCTGTTGAAGGGCATCTCGGCTCTTTCCACAGTTTGGCTATTGTGGACATTGCTGCTATGAACATTGGGGTGCATATGGCCCTTCTTTTCACTACATCTGTGTCTGTGGGGTAAATACCCAGGAGTGCAATTGCTGGGTCATAGGGTAGCTCTATTTTTAAATTTTTGAGGCACCTCCACACTGTTTTCCAAAGTGGCTGTACCAACTTGCATTCCCACCAACAGTGTCAGAGGGTTCCCCTTTCTCCACAACCTCTCCAACATTTGTTGTTTCTCTCCCTGTCCATTTTTGCCATTCTAACTGGTGTAAGGTGGTATCTCAATGTGGTTTTGATTTGGATTTCCCCGATGGCTAATGATGATGAACATTTTTTCATGTGTCTGTTAGCCATTTGTATGTCTTCTTCAGAGAAGTGTCTTTTCATATCTTCTGCCCACTTTTTGACTTGGTTATTTGTTTTTTGGGTGTTGAGTTTGAGAAGTTCTTTATAGATCTTGGATACCAGCCCTTTATCTGTAGTGTCATTTGCAAATATCTTCTCCCATTCTGTGGGTTGCCTCTTTGTTTTGTTGACTGTTTCCTTTGCTGTGCAAAAGCTTTTGATCTTGATGAAGTCCCAAAAGTTCATTTTTGCTTTTGTTTCACTAGCTTTTGGAGATGTATCTTGAAAGAAGTTGCTCTGGCTGGTGTCAAAGAGGTTACTGCTTATGTTCTCCTCTAGGATTTGGATGGATTCCTGTCTCACATTGAGGTCTTTCATCCACTTTGAGTTTATCTTTGTGAATGGTGTTAGAGAATGGTCGAGTTTCATTCTTCTGCATGTGGCTGTCCAATTTTCCCAGCACCATTTATTGAAGAGGCTGTCTTTTTTCCATTGCATGTTTTTTCCTGCTTTGTCAAAGATTATTTGACCATAGAGTTGAGGGTCCATATCTGGGTTCTCTATTCTGTTCCATTGGTCTATATGTCTGTTTTTGTGCCAGTACCATGCTGTCTTGGTGATCACAGCTTTGTAATAGAGCTTGAAATCGGGCAACGTGATGCCCCCAGCTTTGTTTTTCTTTTTCAACATTTCCTTGGCGATTTGGGGTCTTTTCTGATTCCATACAAATTTTAGGATTGTTTGTTCCAGCACTTTGAAAAATGTCTTTGGAATTTTGATCGGGATGGCATTGAAGATATAGATTGCTCTGGGTAGCATAGACATTTTAACAATGTTTATTCTTCTGATCCATGAGCATGGAATATTTTTCCATCTTTTTGTGTCTTCTTCAATTATAAGAGACTCTTAATCTCAAGAAACCAACTGAGGATTGCTGGAGGGGAGGGGGGTGATGGACACTGGGGAGGGTATATGTTGTGGTGAGCACTGTGTGTTGTGTAAGACTGATGAATCACAGACCTGTACCCCTGAAACAAATAATATATTATATGTTAATAAAAAAAAGAGTAGGGAGTTAATAAAGATTTACTTAATTGAACTGATTGCTATGGATAGATGATAGTCCAAGCTTATCCTTGATAACCACATCCCCTGATTTTTTAGCTTTCTCCATTCTAGTTCACAAGTCAGCTCTTTTTAAAAAAGAAAACCAAGATTTTAAATTACTGTATTTATATGAAATAATATAATGCATGGTATTTGCTTCAAAATAATCTCAAAGTAAGTAAGTTACAGGTGAAACAAGATTGGCCATGAGCTGATAATTGTTGAAGCTGGTTGATTGGTATATGGGACTTCATTATACTATTCAATATACTTCTGTATAATTTAGAGATTTTCTATAGGAAAGGTTTTTAAGAGGACTTCCAGGGAATATGGCAGAGTAGGAGGATCCTAAGCTCACCTCACCCCGGATACAACTAGATAACACCTACATCAGTATAAATAACCCAGGAAAAAATCTGAAGACTGGCAAAACAGACTCTCCACAGCTAAATGTAAAGAGGCCACATTGAAGAGGGTAAGAAGGGTGGAGATGTAGTCAGGAGCTAAATGGACCCACGGGACTGTCTGCAGGAGGGAAGGACACCATGGGACACGATGGGAGCAGAGAGAGAAGAGGAGCAGACCCCCACACCAGCCACCCAGGAACAGAAAACCCACACTAGGAAGACAAATCCCCATAACATCTGGCTTTGAAAATCAGAGAGGCCTAACAATCATTGGGGCTTAATACCTGGAACTTTAAAAATCAGTGGGTTTGGCTCTGGTAGAGCTGAGAGGGCAGAGTCCCTGCCCTTAAAGTGACAGTACAACAAACAGCCCCACTGAGATACAGCATAGAAGCAGCAGTTTGAAAATCACTTGGAGTATATGGGAAGGAGATTTATTTACTAATCTCAGAGCATGTACTGGAGGGACAGGGATCTTTGGGAGACTTCTCCAAGAACAGAGCTATTTCTGATCCCACATGCAATGGGTTAAAGATGGCCAAAAATTCTTTGCTATTTCTCCTATCAAAAGGTGGAGTCTAATTCCCCTCCCCTTGAATCTGGACTGGCTCTAGTGACTTGCTTGGCCAATAGAATGTCATGGAACTAAGATTCTAGGACTTCTGCAGCTGAGTTACAAAAAGCCTTGAGGCTTCTACCTGGTTTCTTGGAACCCAGAACTCTGCTGTGAAGAAGCTCAAGAAGGCCTGTGGAAATGTCCATGAGGAAAAGAAACAAGGACCCTGGCCAACAGCCATAGCTGAACTCCCAGATAGTGACTACCACCATTTTGCCAGCCTTGTGAATGTGTCCTCTTGAAAGTGAATCTTTCAGCCCCAGTTGGGCTATCTCAGCAAGGAAATGGTGACTTTGAAAGACACACTGGACCAGATGGATCTAACAGATATATTCAGAACATTCCATCCTAAAACAGCAGAATACACATCTTTTCAAATACACATGGAACATTCCCCAGAACAGATCACATGTTAGGCCACAAAACAAGTCTCAATGAATTCAGAAAGATTGAAGTCATATCTTGCATCTTTTCTGACCACAACGCTATGAAAATAGAAATGAACCACAAGAAAAAATCTGGAAAGAACACAAATACATGGAGATTAAATAACATGCTACTAAAGAATGAATGGGTCAACCAAGAAATCAAAGAGGAAATTTTAAAAAATACATGGAAACAAATGAAAATGAAAACACAATGGTCCCAAATCTTCGGGATGCAGCATAAGCTGTTCTAAGAGGGAGGTTTATAGCAATACAGGCCTACCTCAAGAACCAAGAAGTCTCAAATAAACAACTTAACTTTATGCCTAAAGGAGCAACAAAAAGAAGAGCAAACAAAAACCCAAAAGGAAGAAGGAAGGAGATAATAAAGATTAAAGCAGAAATAAAGGAAATAGAAACTAAAAAATAAATAAATAAATAATAGAACAGAACAATGAAACCAGGAGCTGGTTCTTTGAAAAGATCAACAAAATTGATAACCTCTTAGCCAGACTCATAAAAAAAAATAAACTAAGAGAGAGGACTCAAATAAACAAAATCAGAAATGAAAGAAGAGAAATAACAACCAACACCACAGAAATACACAGAATTATAAGAGAATAAAATGAAAAATTATATGCCAACAAATCAAACAACTGAGAAGAAATGGATAAATTCCTAGAAACATATAACCTTCCAAAACTGAACAAGGAAGAAATAGAAAATTTGAACAGACTGAGTACCAGAAATGAAATGGAATCAATAATCAAAAAAATCCCTAATAAACAAAAGTCCAGGACCAGATGGTTTCAGAGGTGAATTCTACCGAATATTTAAAGAAGAGTTAACACCTGTTCTTCTCAAACCATTCCAAAAAATAGAAAAGGAAGGAAAGCTTCCAAATTCATTTTATGAGGCTAGCATTACCATGATACCAAAATCAGATAAAGACACTACCAAAAAAAGAGAACTACAGGCCATTATCTCTGATGAACATAGATGCAAAAATCCTCAACAAAATATTAGCAAACTGAATTCAACAATACATTAAAAAAATCATTCACCACACTGAGTGGGATTTATTCCTGGGATGCAAGCATGGTTCAGTATTTGCAAATAAATTAATGTGATACATCACATCAACAAGAGGAAGAATAAAAACCATATGACCATGTCAATAAATGCAGAAAAAGCATTTGACAAAGTACAATATCCATTCATGATAAAAGATAGAGGGAACATGCCTCAACATAATAAAGACCTTATATGAAAAACTCACAGCTAACATCACACTCAATGGTGAAAAACTGAGAACTTTTCCCCTAAGATCAGGAACACAAGGATGTCCACTCTTGCCACTTTTATTCAACATAGCACTGGAAGTCCTAGCCACAGAATCAGACAACAGAAAGAAATAAAAGGAATTCAAAATGGTAAGGAAGAAGTGAAACTTTCACTATTCGCAGATGACATGATACTAAATATAGAAAACCCTAAAGACTCCACCAAAAAACTACTAACTAGAATCGATAAATGAATTTAGCAAGGTCGCAGGATACAAAATCAATACACAGAAACCCATTGCATTTCTTTTTTTTTTTTTTAAAGATTTTATTTATTTATTTGACAGAGAGACACAGCGAGAGAGGGAACACAAGCAGGGGGAGTGGGAGAGGGAGAAGCAAGCTTCCCACGGAGCTGGGAGGCTGATGCGGGGCTCAATCCCAGAACCCTGGGATCATGACCTGAGCCGAAGGCAGACGCTTAATGACTGAGCCACCCAGGCACCCCGAAACCCGTTGCATTTCTATACACTAATAATGAAGTAGCAGAAAGAGAAGTTAAGAAAATGATCCTATTTACATTGGCACCAAAATAATAAAGTACCTAGGAATAAACTTAACAATGGAGGTGAAAGACCCATATGCTGAAAACTATAAAACACTGATGAAAGAAACTGAAGATGACACAAACAAATGGAAAGATATTCCATGCTCATGGATTGGAAGAACACATATTGTTAAAATGTCCATACTACCCAAAGCAATCTACAGATTTAATGTAATCCCTATCAAAATACTAACAGCATTTTTCACAGAACTAGAATAAATAATTCTAAAATTCATTTAGAACCACAGAAGATCTTGAATAGCCAAAACAATCTTGAAAAAGAACAAAGCTGGAAGTACCAAAATCCCAGATTTCAAGATATACTACAAAGCTATAGTAATCAAAACAGTATGGCACTGCCACAAAAATAGACACACAGATCAATAGAACAGAATAGAGAGCCCAGAAATAAACCCACAATTATATGGTCAATTAATCTTTGACAAAAGAGGCAAGAATATACAATGGGGAAAAGACAGTCTCTTCAACAAATGGTGTTGGGAAAACTGGACAGCTACATGCAAAAGAATGAAACTGGACCACTTTCTCACACCATACACAAGAATAAACTCAATATGGATTAAAGCCTAAATGTGAGATCTGAAACCATAAAAATCCTAGAAGAGAACACAGGCAGTAATTTCTCTAACACCGTCCACAGCAATATTTTCTTAGATGTCTCCTGAGGCAAGGGAAACAAAAGCAAAAATAAACTACTGGGACTACTTCCAAATAAGATCTTCTGCACAGCAAAGGAAAAAATCAACAAAACTAAAAGACTGAATGGGAGAAGATACTTGCAAATGACATATCCAATAAAAGGGTAGTATTCAAAATATATAAATAACTTATACAACTCATCACCAAAAAAACAAACAATCCAATTAAAAAATGAGAAGAAATGAACAGACATTTCTCCAAAGAAGACATCCAGATGGCTAACAGACACATGAAAAGATGTTTGACATCACTGATCAGGGAAATACATATCAAAACTAAAGTGACATCATCTCACATTGGTTAGAATGGCAAAAATCAAAAACACAAGAAACAACAAGTGTTGGTAAGGATGTGGACAAAAGGTAACCCTCAGGGCGCCTGGGTGGCTCAGTTGGTTAAGCGACTGCCTTCGGCTCAGGTCATGATCCTGGAGTCCCTGGATCGAGTCCCGCATCGGGCTCCCTGCTCGGCAGGGAGCCTGCTTCTCCCTCTGACCCTCCCCCCTCTCATGTGCTCTCTGTCTCTCTCATTCTCTCTGTCTCAAATAAATAAATAAAATCTTTAAAAAAAAAAAAAAAAAAGGTAACCCTCATGCACAGTTGGTGGGAATACAAACTGGTGCAGCCACTCTGGAAAATGGTATGGAGGGCCCTTGAAAAATTAAAAATAGAATTACCATATGATCCAGTAATCCCACTACTGGGTATTTACCCAAAGAATATGAAAATACTAATTTGAAAAGATATATGCATCCCTATGTTTATGGCAGCATTATTTACAATAGCTAAATTATGGAAGCAATGCAAGTGTCCATCAATAGATGAATGGATAGAGAAGAGATTATACACACACACATACACACACACACACAGGAATATTACTCAGCCGTAAAAAGAATGAAATCTTGCCATTCGCAACAACATGGTTGGATCTAGAGAGTGTAATGCTAAGTGAAATAAGTGAGTCAGAGAAAGCAAATACCATATGATTTCACTCATATGTAAACAAAACAAATAAACACAGAAAAAAGAGGCAAACCAAAAAACAGCCTCTTAACTACAGAGAACTGATGATTACCAGAGGGGAGGTGGGTAGGGGAATGGGTGAAATAGGTGATGGGGATTAAGAGTACACTTATCGGGGCGCCTGGGTGGCTCAGTCGTTAAGCGTCTGCCTTCGGCTCAGGTCATGATCCCGGGGTCCTGGGATCGAGCCCCACATCGGGCTCCCTGCTCGGCGGGAAGCCTACTTCTCCCTCTGACCCTCCCCCTGCTTGTGTTCCCTCTCTCGCTGTGTCTCTCTCTCAAATAAATAAATAAAATCTTAAAAAAAAAAAAAAAGAGTACACTTATCATGATGAACATTGATTAAGGTATAGATTGTTGAATCACTATATTATATACCTGAAACTAATATAACACTGTACGTTAACTATACTGGAATTAAAATAAAAATAAATGAAGAACAAGTAAAATAAATAAATTTTAAAAAGAAAGAAATGTTGTTAAATAATCATATTTGCTTACATAAGCCATCCATATTTTCCCTAAGATTCCAGTTATCGGCTATGCAAAAGACAGGAAAAGAGCTACAATAGTGGAGAAAGCAAGAAGGCAATAAAGGATCATGGTGAGGAGTGTTTTTCTCTTGGATCCCTAGGTACTGAGGTATTGTAAGGTTGCGGTTGGTGAATGTGCAGAAACTGCTAGCTCCCCTCTGCTTCTATAGTCATAGAGTCTCCAATTTTTACCTGGGTATATGGCCAGTCAGCATAAAAACTACATTTCCCGGGGCGCCTGGGTGGCTCAGTTGGTTAAGCAACTGCCTTCGGCTCAGGTCATGATCCTGGAGTCCCAGGATCGAGTCCCGCATCGGGCTCCCTGCTCGGCAGGGAGTCTGCTTCTCCCTCTGACCCTCCTCCCTCTCATGCTCTCTGTCTCTCATTCTCTCTGTCTCAAATAAATAAATAAAATCTTAAAAAAAAAAAAACAAAAACCTACATTTCCCAGCCCGCCTTGCAACTAAGTGAGGCTAAGTGATAAGGTTCTGGTCCATTGGTCATGAACAGAAATGACTTTCGCAACTTCCAGTTTGTGCTTTTAAAGAGTAGGAATACCTCTTCCCTTATTTTGCTCCTTTCAGCTGACAGGAGACATGGTCATGAGCTTGATGACAGCATCCCTGCAAAAGCTAAACAAAAAGAAGTAAGAAGCCTGGACACTGGACAGACCCACCAGAGTAAGGTCACCAAGGCCCCTGAGACCTCTAATGAATGAGAGAACGAAATTCTCTTGCTTAAGCACTGTTATTATGGGTGCCTTACATTTAGCTAAATCTATACTCAACTAATGCAGTGAATTAGATTGCAAAGGAAGAGGGACTTGGAAATCTTAGTGCAAAATTATGCTTTTACAGAAAGCTTCCTCTGGATCATAAAATCCTAATGCGAATCAATCAGAATGTCTCCTTAGAGAAAAAGAGCCTGCACACATGCTATCAAATGCAAAGAGTACAAATATGAAACTAAGGGTGCTAACACACAGGCTCAACCCAATACAGAACAAGGTACATATTATAGGCAAATTATAGATATGAAAATATCTGCAATAAAGATGACAAATGAGTTCATGACATCATTTACAAGGAACTCTTGAAAACTGAAAAGAACCAGGCAAGTCCATAAAACATGGGCAAAATATAGGATAGTCCAGTTAGATATGACCAAATCCAAAGGACCAAAAAACACATAGAAAGAGATTCAAACTCACCAGTAGTCAGAGAAATGAGAAATAATGTAAGACTGACATAGCACATTATGTTCGTCAGACTGGCAACAATTTAAAGTGTGGCAACATTTACTCTCTTATATGTGTTAGTTGAAATTATGGCCTTTTGAAAAAAAAATCTGGCAGTATCTATAAAATTTAAAATATGATTGCCCTTCTACTCGGCAATCCCATTTCTCAGACATCATGTGGATATAAAGCACCAGTACAAAATGATATACATGCAAGGATGTTTTTTGCAATGTTGTTCTAAGTGGCAATTTTTTTAATTTAAATTCAATTAGCCCACACATAGTACATCATCAGTTTCAGATGTAGTGTTCAATGGTTCATCAGCTGCGTATAACACCCAGTGCTCATCACATCACGTGCCCTCCTTAATGCCCATCCTCCAGTTACCCCATCCCCCCACCCACCTCCCCTCCAGCATCCCTCAGTTTGTTTCGTCGAGTGAAGAGTCTCATGGTTTGTCTCCCTCTCGGTGGCAATTTTTTCTTAACAAGTTGATGTCCATCAATACCAACTGACAGAATAAATTTAGGTACACATACATCTGTACCCTGAAATATTATGCACCACATGAAAGAGGGAGAGGAGAGGAAGGGAGGGAAGAGAGGATAAGTGAACTTAGACTTCCACAGGATATTGAAGAGTGAGAAAAGCAAGACACAGAACTCCATATATATACCTCCATTTTTCAAAAATAATAACCAAGAAAACTTTGCATGCATACATGTGTTTGTATATGATCATATGAGCATGGAGATATAGAATTGTATACAGAGAGAAATATTTATATCAAAATGTATACTTACCTTTATAGATGTGTATATATAGTGTTTATGTGTGTGGGGAGAGAGAGAGAAATTCATGAAAGAATGATCACTAAAACATTAATGGTGATATTACACTTACATGTGCTTTCTTCCAGCTCATAGTATTTGAATTTTATTTTACAATGAGCATGGATAGTCAAAATGACAGAAAAAATAATATTGTGCCTCATTCTCTACTCTCCACCCTTCTCCATCCTGCTGGAGTTCTTCTAACTTTCTCTACAAGACAAAACAGGTTGCTAACAATTTTAGTTATTTTTTATAATTGCAAAACTGTCAATAGTAACTCCACAACTGTATTCAGGATGTGCGTGACCCTAAGAAAATCCCTAGATATAAAGTAAAACCGTGGAGCCTGGATTTCCGTCTCAGGTAAGCCTGAGTGCTGTTATAGACATTGACCTCTGTGTTTCTATGCTGCACCCCAGTGAGTGACCTTTACTCACAGAATGAGAGCCCTTGGATTTGCATTTATATAGCCCATTTGATACAGTCTCAATCTTACTGAGTTTTTTAAAATCAGAACTGGAATAAAAGATCAACTTACCAGATTTTGATAGGTTTTTGTTCCTTTGTCCAACTATATTGCAATTGTCTATCTTCCCACCCCCCAGGTGTGTATAAGCGTTAGGAGGTTCTTGCATATAAGACCAAGGGGGAAAAGTGTACTTTTGTCTTTGGAAATGAAAAACACAATCTTTTATGGCCCTAGCTCCAATGAGGTCTCAGCCACATCAGCACAGGCCACATTTAAATGGCCCCCTGAGGTCCCTGCTATTGTGATTATTGAATCAATTACTCCCATGATTAGATCGCATGGCAGAATATAGACAAAAATGTTTCTTGGCCAAAGGAAATATCTTACAAATGATTGCAATAGTCCTCAGAGCTTGGATGAGCCCGAAGGAAAATACTGGGTCATTACCTGAAAGAGAAATAAAAAGATTGCTAACCTGATTGTCTCTTTAACTTACATGAAAATGCAGCCTTGAGAGAAAGAAAAAGAGAGAGAAGCACTTGTGTGTGATTGAAAAATACAAGCTGCTCCAACATTATAAATGGGATGTGTTTCAAAGGGTCCTTTATAAGTCAGTTGTTTGGATCTAGAATGGTGTTTCGCCACAGACAATAGGCTCTATAGTTGAGGGGGTCCTAGGCTGGCCCCGCAAAGCTCATCATCCTGCTTTCAGGGACTATCTCCATATACCCTAGACCTGTCAGGGAAATGGCTTATGTTCTGCTGGAGGGAAGAGGGGAAAGAGTAGATATGCAGTTGTTAAGAACTGGGCTTTGGAACCAGATAGGTCTGTGTTTGCATCTCTACCCTTCTACCTGTTATCTATGAAACCTTAGGCAAGTCACCTAAACTCTACGCTCCCCTTTCTTCCTCTGTGAAATGAGAATTATAATTCCTATCCCACAGAGCCATTGTGGAGTTTAACAAGATAACGTATCAAAAGTGCCTGGCATTTGATAGAAAATGAAAGATAATTACCATTGTTAGGCCAGATATGACCTCAAACAAAAGTTCAATAATCAGTGGTGTTCATCTTTAATATCCTTTTATCTGCCTTCCTTCTTGCAGCTTTGTCTTCCTAATGTCCTAGATCCCTGAGTACTCACAGCTCTGACCTCTGCTATAAATTACCCACTAGGACACTTTACCCAACTGCCCTCCCTCGATTAGTGCTCCATGCTACAAAAATACACACAGTTCTTCTCTGCTCTTTCCTCCATCAAGACTCCTATTCAATGTGGTGTGGAAAATTAGCGGCCTGTTAATCTGAAATATGTCTAATTTTTTAGAAGAATCCTGGTTAACCTAAATGATACTCTAATTGGTGAAACTTCAGGCAACATAACAAAAAATTCTAGACAGTGCCAGAAGAGATATTTTGGGAGCCCAGATGCCAGGGAAGTGAGAGCATCTGCTCGTGAGGAACTTTTTAAAAATACAACTTTGGGGGGTGCCTGGGTGAGTCAGTCAGTTAAGTGGCCGACTCTTGATTTCAGCTCAGGTCATGATCTCCGGGTGGTGAGATTGAGCCCTGCATTGGGTCTAAACTTAGGGGGGAATCTGCTTGAGATTCTCTCTCCCTCTGCCCCTCCCCCTGCTCACACTCTCTCTCTTTTACTCTCTAAAATAAATAAACAAATCTTAAAAAAAAAAAAAACCTACAACTTTGGGCTTCTGCATCCGGAAAGATAGATGTACTTTTCCCTACTCCTCTCACTAAATACAACTAAAACCCTTGACTCCTACACACTATATATAAAACAACCGTAAGAAGACTCTGAAACATGAAGAAAGCAAACTGGTTAGGGACCTTGGGACCCAAGGCATGACATAGTAGTAAATTCCTTGGGTTTTTGTTGTTATTGTTGGGGGTTTTCTTTTCTTTTCTTTTTTTTCTTTTTTGCCTCATATATCCCAGACACAGAGCTAAAGAAACTGATAATTTGGAAATGCCAACAGAAGCAGACAGGAAAAAAAAAAAAAACCCACAAGTTTTCTCTCTCTTGCCAAAAGACCAGGAAAGGAGCAGCCTACTAAGGAAGAAACATTTTAGTGTATAACCATTCTGCTCCAGCCAAATGTAACAGAAAAAAACTGTGATCCCATTACTACCCACACAAGCAAAGGGCAAATAGGGAACCTGGACTTCCATTTTTTTTTAAATTAATTAACATATAGTGTATTATTAGTTTCAGAGGTAGATTTCGGTGAGTCATCAGTTGCATATAACACCCAGTGCTCATCACATCACGTGCCCTCCTTAATGTCTGTCACCCAGTTATCCCATCCCCCCATCCACCTCCCCTCCAGCAACCCTGTTTGTTTCCTATGCTTAGGAGTCTCTTATGGTTGGTCTCCCTCTCTGATTTAGTCTTATTTTATTTTTCCTTCCCTTCCCCTATGATCATCTGTTTTGTTTCTTAAATTCCACATGAGTGAAATCATATAATTGTCTTTCTCTGATTGCCTAATTTCACTTAGCTTAATACCCTCTAGTTCTATCCATGTTGTTGCAAATAGTAAGATTTCAATTTTTTGATGGCTAGTAATATTCCTGTGTGTGTATGTGTGTGTGTGTACACAGATATATGGATAAAGAAGATGCATTCCCACCAACAGTGTAAGAGGGTTCCCCTTTTTCTGCATCCTTGCCAACATCTGTTGCTTCCTGACTTGTTAATTTTAGCCATTCTGACTGGTGTGAGGTGGTATTTCATCGTGCTTTTGATTTGCATTTCCCTGATGCCAAGTGATGTGGAACATTTTTTCACGTGTCTGTTGGCCATTTGTATGTCTTCTTTGGAGAAATGTCTGTTCATGTCTTTTGCCCATTTCTTAACTGGATTATTTGGTTTTTGGGTTGAGTTTGAGAAGTTCTTTATATATTTTGGATACTAGCCCTTTATCTGATAAGACATTTGCAAATATCTTCTCCCATTCTGTCAGTTGTCTTTTAGTTTTGTTGACTGTTTCCTTTGGTGTGCAGAAGCTTTTTATCTTGAAGTCCCAATAGTTCATTTTTGCTTTTATTTCCCTTGCCTTTGGAGATGTGTCTAGCAAGGAGTTGCTGCGGCTGAGGTCAAAGAGGTTGCTGCCTGTGTTCCTCTCTATGATTTTGATGGATTCCTGTCTCCCATTTAGGTCCTTCATCCATTTTGAGTTTATTTTATTGTATGGTGTAAGAAAATGATCCAGTTTCATTCTTCTGCACGTGGCTGCTGGACTTCCATTCTTGGAAGGTTGTAACAAGGCATCCCAACACCCCTATCAGGGTGGTGTCAGAGAAGGCCAAGGATGGAGCCAGAACTTTCATCCCTGCCGGCCAGTAATGATGCCCTATCCCCACAGTGTCATTGGAAACCACATGAGGAGCTTGTACTTCTACCTCCACTTGGAAGTTATGAAGTGCCCTTGTTGGGCTAGTGTTAGAAGAGGCCTAGCAGAGAGTCAAGACTTTTGCCACTGTCCAGCGGTTACAAGGCCATCCCCACCACAGTGTCAGGGAAGACCATGTGTGAAGCCAGAACTCACACTTCTACCCGACAGCAATGAGGGGCCTGATCCCTGGGTGTCAATGGAGGCTGAGTGGGGAACCCAGACTTTGCCTCTCCACCTGGCAGTAATGAAGGGGTGCCCTCACCTTTCCCTGTCACAGTGGTGTCAGAAAAAGTTTACTAAAACAGAAGACTTAAATAACACCCAGAGTCTTAAAATACAAAACTGACCAGATTTTGATAAAAAAATCACTGCTCATACCAACAATCAGGAAGATTTCAAACTGAATGAAGAAAGACAATTGATAGTTGCCAACACCAAGATGACAGAAATGTTAGAATTATCTGACAAAGTTTTTAAAGCAACCATCATCTAAAGTGCTTCAAGGAGCAATTACAAATATTCTTAAAACAAATGGAAAAATAGAAAGCCCCAGAAAAGAAATAGAAAGTCTCAGCAAAGAAATAGAAGATGATAGAAACCAAATGGGACATTTTGGAACTGAAAAATACAGTAAGTAAAATTAAAGGCTCAGCACATAGGCTCAACAGCAAGATGGAGGTGACAGGGAAAGAATCAGTGAACTTGAAAGATAGAATAATAGAAATTACTCAAGTGAATAACAGAGAAAAAGTAGACTAAAAAAATAAACACAGCTCCCAGAGAATTATGGGAATATAATGGGATATTTAACATTCATATCATCAAGAGTTGTAGAAGGAGAGGAGAAAGAGGGAAAGGTTTAAAAATTACCTTGAGTAAATAATGGCTGAAAACTTTCCAAATATGGAGGCATAAACCTACAGATTAAAGAAGCTGAGCAAGGGGCAACTGGGCAGCTTAGTCAGTTGAGCATCTGACTCCTGATCTCAGCTCAGATCTTAATCTCAGGGTTGTGAGTTTGAGCCCCATATTGGGCTCCACTTAAAAAAAAAAATAAAGAAGCTGAGGAAAACACAAACAGAATAAACCCAAAGAAATCCATGCCACAACATATCATAATTAAACTTCCGAAAACTAAAGACAAAGTCTTGAAAGTAGCCAGAGAAAAATGACACCTAACCTATTGAAGAAACGTAATTCAAATGACAGCATATTTCTTATCAGAAACCATGGAGGCCAGAAATAAGTGGCACAATATTTTTCAAGAACTGCAAAACTATAATCCTATACCCAGCAAAAACATTCTTCAGGAATAAAGAGTAAATCAAAACATTTTCAGATAAAGGAAAACGAAAACTGAGAATTTTTCACCAGCAAACCTACCTTAATAGAATAGCTAAAGAAAGTTTTCTAAACAGAAATGGAATGATAAATAAGGAACCTTGGGATATGAGGAAGGAGGGAATAACACAGGAGGCATTCTAAACAAAGCCTTTCCCCCTCCTTTTGATTTTTCTAAATTATATTGATGGTTGAAGCAAAATTATAGCACTGTCTGATGTGATTCTAGTATATGTGCTACCGAAGCGAGCACTGTCTGATGTGATTCTAAACAGGTAGAGGAAATATTTAAGATAATTATATTATAAATGGGGTAGGGTAAAGGGACGTACAGAGAGCTATGGTCTCTATACTTCACTCTAATGGATAAAATGACACCACCAACAGATTACAATATTATGTATATATAAAATGTAATATCTACAGCAACCACTAAAAAAGCTATACACACAGAGATATGCACTCAAAAGTACTAAAGATTAATCAAAATGAAATTCTAAAAAATGTTCACTGAACAAACAGGGAGGCTGGGCGCCTGGGTGGCTCAGATGGTTAAGCGTCTGCCTTCGGCTCAGGTCATGATCTCAGGGTCCTGGGATCGAGTCCCGCATCGGGTTCCCTGCTCAGTGCAGAGCCTGCTTCTCCCTCTCCCTCTGCCACTCCCTCTGCTTGTGCTCTTCTGTCTATCTCTCTGTCAAGTAAATAAATAAAATCTTAAAAAAAAAACAGGGAGGCAGGAAAAAGAAAACAGAGATGAAAAGCAGAGAGCAAACAAAACAAAAAATAAAAAGTAGACTTAAGCCCTAACTTATTAATAATTACGTTAAATGTGAAATGGTCTAAATACACCAATTAAAAGACAGAAATTGGCAGAGTGTATTTAAAAACATGATCCAACTACATGCTATCCAAAGAAATTTACTTCAAAAATAATAATATAGACAGGTTGAAAGTGAAAGCATAAAAAAGATATATCACGCAAAGGAAAGCACAAGTAACTATGTATTAACTAATTAATATCAGATAAACTAGACTTGAGATCAAAGAAGATTACCAGAAACAGAAAGGATATTATATAATGAAAAGAGGGTCAATCCACAAGGACACAGCAGTCATAAATATGTGTGCACCAAATAACAGAGCTGCAAAATACACAAGGCCAAAGCTGATAGAACTGAAAAAATAAACAAATCTACGATTATAGTGGGAAAATTCAACATGCCTCCCCAAAACTGATAGAATATCTGCAAACTTATAGAATAACTGTTGACAGAAAAATCAGCAAGGATATAGAAGAAATCAACACCATCAACCAACAAGATCTAATCAACATCTGTAGAACACTCTACTCAACAACACTATAATACACATTCTTTTCAAGTGCCCATGGAACATACATGAAGATAGACCATATCCTGGGCCATAAAATAAACTTTAAAAATTTAGAACTGAAATCATGCAGAATGCATTGTCAAACCAAAATGAAAAATCAAACTAGAAATCAATAACAGAAAGATAACAGTAAAATCTCCAAATAGTTGGAATCTATGGAACTTTTAAATAACCTATGGGTCAAATTTTCTTTGATTACATTTGAATTTGGTTAAAT
>NC_058419.1:14842038-14869044 GCF_002201575.2 Neomonachus schauinslandi
CACAGTATAATTTGCTCATTTTAGTGTACAAATGATCCCATTTAAAATCAACAACAAAACAAAATAAAGGGGCATTTTAAGAAGGCACAAACTATTGTGAATACTAACAGATCTATTACTTTGCTGTAAATAAAAAATTCTCTATTTAACTTACAATGATAGGCAGTGTGATATAGTGTTTGGACATGCAGTCTCCAGAATCTGACAAACCTAGATCCTGCCACCTTCTATCAGAAAAAAGCTAAGCCATCTACTTAAATTCTCACTCTCAGGCACCATGTCCATAAAATGGGCATCAAAGTAGTGTCTCTTGTGGTTATTTTGAGGATAAAGTGGTAAATCATGGGGCATATAGTGTACCTGGGAATTAACATACACTTCCTATTAAGGCTAAGAAAAATAAACTTGTACCTGATTACACATAGGGATTCAGGGAAAATAGGCATTCTAAACATTAAAACATTATAAACTACTCATGCAATAAAACCCTTCATATAAATCAGACTTGACATTTTCATAATTAAGGAAAAGTCCTTTACAAACTTACCTGTTTTAAGCAGGCTGGATCACCTTGTATTTAAACGGTAAAATACTGCTACTTGGCATATTATAAACATTTCTGTGTATCTGAGGTTTCAAATCCTGTTTTAAATGAAGCAAATAAGTTCAGTTACTCTTGAGGTTTTTAATTTATATACTTATTAAGTAACCCTCTTAAAATCTTAGTGAATGGGGGCACCTGGGTGGCTCAGACGGTTAGGCGTCTGCCTTCAGCTCAGGTCATGATCTCCAGGTTCTGGGCTCGAGCCCCACATCAGGCTCCCAGCTGGCTCAATGAGGAGCCTGTTTCTCCCTCTCCCTCTGCCTCTCCCCCTGCTTGTGTGCTCTCTCTGTCTCTTTCTCTCTCTCTCAAATGAATAAATAAAATCTTAAAAAAAAATCTTAGTGAATCACTCTACATTCAATACAATTGACTACAGTAGAATTTTCCCAGTGGAAACTGTCCCCTTGCTGGCCTTGTTCTGAGTTCTAATGACCCACAAAGCATTAAAGCCACTGGGGATAACCTTTTCCAAGCGTGTCATTTCAAACACCAAATCCTGAGGTGTATGCCTGGGCATCCCTGTACATCTATAATCTAGATGCATTCCTCTGGCAGCCATGGGGGTGAGTGGTAGGGATCTCCATCCAGGAAGCAATGGCTGATCGTGCCAGGAATGTAATTAGCAGAGAGCTTCCAGCTGTGGTGCTTTAGGGATCTGCTGCAGCATTTGAGCGGAGGCCATTCTCTTCCCAGGCTGTCCCCAGTCAGTGACTGGGAAAGATTGGGGGGCGGGGGTCTTAGGGCCTGGCCAGTTCTGTCCAACATGGACCTCCCTTATGAGAAATCGTGGTGCCAGAGGTCCCTGCTGGGCTGGCCAAGACTTTCTACACGCTACACTGATGTCTGAGGCTCTTCATACTCAATTTTCCTCCCCCCCTGCCATAGGTATCAGATCAACATTATGATCTGAAAGGCTCCCCCTGCCTACTCCAGCCCCTTCTCCCATTTCTTTCATGGGCATTACTCTGAACAGCTCTCCGGCCCTTCAAACTCCATCTTGGCTTCCCAGCTGACCCAAACTGACACATGTACCTAAACTGTGTTTCTAAGCAGAAGAACCCATGGAGACTCCAAGAAATAATCAGGTATAGAACTCTGCAAACTGTGGGGATCCTAAAATAGACAATGGGGTTAAGAACTCACGAACATGGGTTACAGAAGTTCCAGGCTGTTGGGAAGGAGGGATTTATAACACTAAAAAGTGGTCATGTGCAAGAACCATTCAGTGCCTACATCTTTCCATTTTAGTCTCTTCCCCTTTAAATTCAGATGCTAAAGATGCTGAATTCCAAACTGCCAGAGTTGATCAGAACACACAAGTTAGTTAATCAATCTAGGTGGTGCTTTTGGGGGGGGGGGGATTCCTATTTCTGTTGAATAGCTGATCAATTTACCTGTTTAATAATCATTTAAAAATCAGCAATAGCTCCCCGCCATGCATTTTGCTTGTCAAACTGAATGACAAAGATGTTGTAAATGAGGAGAAGAATATAGCATGTTGTAATTAGTGCATAAGTTAAGGATTTGTTTGATTGTGTTTTAATCCAAGAAGATGCCTAAGTGATATTCTAAATTAAATCCAAAAGCCATTTCCACCACTTACAAACTTAGCCTTTCTTCCTGGCAGAACCCCTGAGTTCGTGTGTATTCATTAAAATCCAGCCCTAATTGCTCCCTAGTCAGCTATGAATCTTAAGAAGCTTAGCTGTTAAGTGCTTAAATTGTGTTTGCTGACAGAAAATGGAATTTCTCTAATGATTTGCTATGAAAGACTCCATATTGTTATTATAGTGATTTTATTCATAGTAAGTTTCAGAGACTGTTCTAAGAGCATTCACATTAGGATTGATTGATTGATTGATTGATTGATTTAAAATTGAGCAGGTTGAGCCATCTCTGCATCCTTTCTCAGGCCTGTTAATATTGGCCAGTGAAGGAATCTCTACTGGATATGATAGAATCCCTCTCTAATAGAAACATGTAGATCCAACATTACTTCCTAGATCCAGAATTTCTCTTCCAAAGATGGTGGTGGGGTTGGGCAGGGGAGGAGCTCCTGGGACAAGGACCCTCTGTTTCCCCTGTTCCAACCCCCAGCACAGCCTCTTTGTCAATACTCTCCCAGCTGGTTCATAAGAGGGCAGGGACACTGTCTGCCTTGCTCCTATATGCCCATCAGCACAGAATTTGGCATAGTTTTGACTACTAGATTCCTATATTTCCCACCTCAAGCTACTCGCAACTTGAACCATTTTTAACTAAGCTGCTCTTCTACATAATAATTAAGACATAATAATAAAATAGTCATAATGCTCTAAAACATAATAATAATACAGTAAGAGCAGCTAACATTGAGTCATTTCATTGTGTAGGCCAGGCATTTTACATGCATTGTCTCCTTCAATATTCTAAAACCTATGAAATCAGTAATGAATTTTTGTCTTTTTCACATGAGGAAACAGAGACTCTGAAGGGGAAATAAAGAGATAAGATCTAGAACTGGACTGAGGAGCAGGAAGTCAGCGATCGTCCCCAGTGCATGGTCATCACAGCACGAAGAAGCAACCACTCTCTCAGGTTGCGCCTGTCACGGCTAGAGAGGGGAATCTCACCGTCTTGTTTCTCCAGCACCGGCCCCCTCCTCAAGCCCGTGCAATCTGGTTCTTCTCCTCAGCACTCCATGGAAACTGCTCTGAGGTCCTCAGTGGACTGCTTCTGGCCAATTCTAAATGTCTCTTCTGCGGTTTTCCTCTGTTGTCTGTGGAGCTATTTGTCACTTGCCTCTCATCCCCTCCCACTTCTGTAATCTCCCTCCCCTTTGGATCATTTGTTTTTTATCTTCAGTGGCTCCTAAACTTTATCTTGGTCTTGTTCTATGGCTACCCCTTTTCCATTTCCCTCCAAATAAAAAGAACTGCTTCGGAAGTTAATCAGAGAAAGACATGTATCATATGATCTCACTGATATGAGGAATTCTTAATCTCAGGAAACAAACTAGGTGTTGCTGGAGTGGTGGGGGGTGGGAGGGATGGGGTGGCTGGGTGATAGACATTGGGGAGGGTATGTGCTATGGTGAGCACTGTGAATTGTGTAAGACTGTTGAATCATAGACCTGTACCTCTGAAACAAATAATACATTATATTGGGGCGCCTGGGTGGCTCAGTCGTTAGGGGCATCTGCCTTCGGCTCAGGTCATGATCCCAGGGTCCCGGGATCGAGCCCCGCATTGGGCTCCCTGCTCCACAGGAAGCCTGCTTCTCCCTCTCCCATTCCCCCTGCTTGTGTTCCCTCTCTCGCTGTGTCTCTCTCTGTCAAATAAATAAATAAAATCTTTAAAAAATAATAATAATACATTATATGTTTAAAAAAAAGAAGATAGCAGGAAGGGAGAAATGAAGGGGGGGCAATCGGTGGGGGAGACAAACCATGAGAGACTATGGACTCTGAGAAACAAACTGAGGGTTCTAGAGGGGAGGGGCACCCCCCTCTAGATGGGGGATGGGTTAACCTGGTGATGGGTATTAAAGAGGGCACGTACTGAATGGAGGACTGGGTGTTATACGCAAACAATGAATCATGGAACACTACATCAAAAACTAATGATGTAATGTATGGTGATTAACATAACATAATAAAATAAAAAGTTATAGAGGGAAAAAAATAAAAGTAAAAAAAAAAGAACTGGCATTTTTACAGATAAGGAAACTGAAATTCAGAGAGCTAAGTACCTGCCCAAATTCACAGTGCCAGGGAGAGGCAGGATGGGTATTCAAATTTGGGTCTTATTCTTCATTACTGTGCCTCCAACAACCTCCTTCTCACTTCAACTCTGCTCCCTCACTCCCACCATTGGCTTTCAACAAAGGGGAAATAATGTGGTGGATGGAGACAGTTCCTAGATGCTCAGGAGGTTGTCTGTCTATTTAATATGACCCCAGAATTAGTAATTATAGTGGGGACAA
Source organism: Neomonachus schauinslandi (assembly GCF_002201575.2). Lineage (NCBI taxonomy): Eukaryota > Metazoa > Chordata > Mammalia > Carnivora > Phocidae > Neomonachus > Neomonachus schauinslandi. The sequence goes on from NC_058419.1 coordinate 14,846,606, forward strand.
AGGCTGTATTTCTTTACACCTTCTTTCTATTTTCAGTCCTCCAACTCTGGGAGCATTGTGGTTTGGCGAAACTGGAGCCCCATTTTCAATCTCCCATGAACCAAAGGGCCAGATTTATATAAAACAATACCTCAAAACTGAGGGAATGAACCTAGCATTATGATCTTTGTAAAAATATCAAGGTGGAGGTGCCAAGAGCTGACTGCCAGAATGTGCACTGTCTCCTTGGAGACCCCTGAGTGAGTGACAGCACTATGGAAGTAGCGTGGGCAATTGAGATGCACAATGAACCTACTGAGCATTACAGATTCTCTGACAATCTGTAACTGATGTGAAAGAGGAAGGCACTGCTGGCTCCTATTGTTTTCACACTCTCCTCTGCAAGGGTCTTATTTTCTCACCAGAATGGAAGCCCCCAGAGGGCCAAAAAAGGGCTCTAGAAAGGCCATGCAGTGTGTGGGAAGAGCACAGAACTATAGGGCAGAAGGCCTGGATTCTGGTCCTATTTCCATATCTCATTAACTATGGGAGATGAGACCATGGGCAACATTTTAACCTCTCTGAGCCTTAATTTCTTCGTCTTTCAGTGAGGGTCACACTTTGTGCCTTACATAGTTGTAAACCTATTAGTATTTGCATCCCCCAAGACACCCAGTTAATGATGGGCATGTATATAATAAATCCATGCTAGATTTGCTCTCAAGTCAAATGAAAGATTTCCATGCATCAGTAAAATTAACAATTGGGGTAAATTCTTGAAAAAATATGTCATCAGAAATAGAATGTTGAATTTAACCAATCAGGTAATTAGGCAAGCAAGAAATTAACAATTATTGAGTACATATTTGTGCAAAATAGTATGAAGCCATGCTGAACAAAGACTGAGTTCCTGCCTTTAAGAGCTTGGAGATAACCTGGAAAGCTAAAACATACACATCTGAAACAATTTGATAACAATAATCAATGACAGCAATCATAAATGCTATTTATTTAGGATTTAGTCTGTGCCAGGCACTGTGCTAAGCACCACATATCTTTGACCTCTATAGGCCCTCACCACCACTCTCTGAGAGGCATGTCTCCATTAAGTTAGTAATTATGATATTAAGGAAATTTCTTATGGACCATAAATCTGAAAAGGTCACAATAAGGATGGGGACTCAAGTTCATCCACTGAGCCCATATCAAAAAGTACTAAAATGAAACTGAGTACGAGATGATAAGAGTTGATTAGAGTTAATCAGGGAAGAGTTCCTAGATGAAGAAAGCTTGAGATAACATTATAAAGAAGGTGAAAGAAATGAAATGGTGGGGTGCCTGGGTGGCTCAGTCGTTAAGTGTCTGCCTTCGGCTCAGGTCATGATCCCAGGGTCCTGGGATCGAGCCCCGCATCGGGCTCCCTGCTCAACGGGAAGCCTGCTTCTCCCTCTCCCACTCCCCCTGCTTGTGTTCCCTCTCTCCCTGTGTCTCTCTCTGCCAAACAAATAAATAAAATCTTAAAAAAAAAAAAAAGAAATGGCATAGAGGGGTAAAAATATAAGATGTTCTGAACGGAGGGAATGCCTAGGTCAAAGAGCAAAAGAGGAAACAAACCTTTCCTGTATAAGCACAGGAAAGCACTGGGTTTGCTAAATTAGAGATGGAATGAAATGGTGAAGAAGAAGAAAAGAGTTTGCGGAGGATACTTTATCTAGATTTTCTAAAGTTTAAAATGCCCTATAGTTTGACATAAAAGGGCTTGGGCACCTCCAGGTGTTTATTCATGCCACCACCTCTTCCTGGTATGCCTTTCCTTAACCATCTCTCACCTAGCAAGCCTTCAAGTCTCATCTCAGGCATCACCTCATTTCAGAAGGCCCTCCCTAACCTGTTCCCCCATTAAGGCTGTTTGGGCCACCTCCCCTGGGTTCCCATGGTCCCCCGTGCAAACCTCTAACCATATCTCCCAATGTAGAATTTTTATAGTTTTGCATTTTATATTTAGGTCTGTGATTCATTTTGAGTTATTTTTTGTGAAAGTTGTAAGGTCGTTTTGTTTTGTTTTTTGCACATAGATGTTCTGTTGTTCTAGCACCATTTGTTGAAAAGACTATCTTTGTTCCATTGCATTGCCTTTGCTCCTTTGTTAAAAATCAGTTGACCATATTTTATGTCAGTCCATTTCTGGGCTGTCTCCTGTTCCACTGATCTATTTGTCTATCTTTTCACCAACACCCCCACTGCCTTGATTATAATAATATATATAATTTATAATAAGTCTTGAAGTCAGGTAGTGTCAGTCTTCTGCCTTTGTTCTCCTTTAATATTGAGTTGGCCATTCTGGGTCTTTTGCCTCTCCATATAGATTTTATTATTGGTTTGTCAATATCCACAAAATAGGGGTGCCTGGGTGGCTCAGTCGGTTAAGCGTCTGCCTTCGGCTCAGGTCATGATCCCGGGCTCCTGGGATTGAGCCCCGCATCGGGCTCCTTGCTCAGTGGGGAGCCTGCTTCTCCCTCTGCCCCTCCCCCTGCTTGTGCGTGCTCTCTTGCGCGCGCTCTCTGACAAATAAATAAATAAAATCTTTAAAATATATATATCCACAAAATAATTTACTGGGTGGGATTTTGATTGGGATTACATTTAATCTCTAGATCAAGTTGAGAAGAACTGACATCTTGACAATACTGAGTCTTCCTATCCATGAACATGAAATATCTCACCATTTATTTAGTTCTTCCTTAATACCTTGCATCAGAGTTTTGTAGTTTTTCTCATGTCGATCTTGCACATATAGATCGTATAGATCTTATTCATCAGTGCAGCTTATAGAAAGTCTTGGCTGGCCCAACAGGGACCTCTGGCACCATATATAGATTTATACCTAAAGTATTTCATTTGGGGGGTATTTATATATATGGTAATATGTCTTTATTTCAAATTCCACTTGTTCTTTGCTGGTATATAGGAAAGCAATTGACTTTTGTATATTAACCTTGTATTTGCCAACCTTACTTTATTTGTTCATTAGTTACAGGAGAGTTTTTTGTCAATTCTTTTGGATTTTCTACATTGATGATCATGTCATCTGCAAATAAAAACAATTTGATTTCCTCCTTCCCAATCTATATATCTTTTATTTCCTTTTCTTGCCTTACAGAATTAGCTAGGACTTCCAGTATGATGTTGAAAAGCAGTTATTAGAGGGGACATCCTTGTCTTGGTCCTTATCATAGCAGGAAAGCTTTGAGTTTCTCACTACTAGGCATAAGGTTAGCTATATAGGTTTTTTTGTAGATGTTCTTTATCAAGTTGAGGACTTTTCGCTCTATTCCTAGTTTACTCAGAGTTTTTATCATGAACAAGTGTTGGATTTTGTCAAATGCTTTTTCTGCATTTGTTGATGTGATCATGTGATTTTTCTTCTTTAGCCTGATTTGATCAATTAATTCTCAATGTTGAACCAGCCTTGCATACCCAAAAATAAACCCCACTTCATTATGGTGTATAATTCTTTTTGAATATTGTTAAATCCAATTTACTATTACTTTGTTGAGGATTTTTGTATGTATGTTCACAAGAGATATTGGTCTGTAGTTTTCTTTTCCTGTAATGTCTTCATCCGGTTTCAGTATTAGGGTAAATCTGGCCTCACAGAATAAGTTAGAAAGTATTTCCTCTGCTTCTATCTTCTGGAAAAGACTGTAAAGAATTGGTATGATTTCTTCCCTAAATCTTTGGAATAATTCACCAGTGAATCCATTTGGGCCTGGTACTTTCTGTTCAAAATTTATTAATTATTAATTCAATTTCTTTAATAGTCATGGGCTTATTTATATTGTCTATTTCTTCTTTGAGTATTGACAGATTGTGTCTTTCAAGGAATTGATCCAATTTTATCTAGATTATCAAATTTGTGGGCATATAGTTGTTCATAATATTTTATTATCCTTTTGGGGTACCTGGGTTGTTCAGTCGGTTAAGCGTCTGACTTTGGCTCAGGTCATGATCTCAGGGTCCTGGGATCAAGCCCCACATCAGGCTCCCTGCTCAGTGGAGAGTGTCTGCTTGTCCCTCTGCCCCTCCCCCAACTCATGTGCTCTCTCAAATAAAATCTTTAAAAACAATAAAAATTATTTTATTATCCTTTTAATAACCATGGAATCTGCAGTTATGTCCCCTCTTTCATTTCTCATATTAGTAATTTGTGTCTTTTTTTTTAATTAGCTGGCTAAAGGCTTATTGATTTTATTGTTATTTTCAAAGAACTCCTTTTGCTTCCTTTGATATTCTCTATTGATTTCTTATTTTTAATTTCATTGAGCTCTGTTCTAATTTTTATTCTTTCTTTTCTTCTGCTTACTTGGGATTTAATTTGCTCTTTTTTTCCTAGCTTCCTAAGGTGGAATCTTAGATTATTGACTTTAGATATTTTTTTCTAATATATGTATTCAATGCTGTAAGTTTCCCTCTAAGCTCTGCTTTCACTGCATCCCACAAATTTTGATAAGTTGTATTTTCCTTTTCATTTAGTGCAAAATATTTTTAAATTCCTCTTGAGATTTCTTCTTTGTGTTGTTTAGAAGTATATTGTTTAATCTTTAAGCATTTGGAGGATTTTCCACCTATCTTTCTCTTATTGATTTCTAGTTTAATTCCATTTTGGTCATCTAAGAGTAGACACTGTATGATTTCTATTCTTTCAAACTTGCTAAGGTGTCTTTTATGGCCCAAAATGTGGTCTATCTTGGTGATGTTCCATGTGAGCTTGCTGTTGTGGGATGAAGTAGTCTATAGATGTCAACTATACCCAGTTGACTGATGATGCTATTGAGTTCAACTATGTCCTCATTGATTTTCTGCCTCCTGAATCTGCCCATTTCTGATAGAGTTGTGTTGAAGTCTCCAACTATAATAGTGGATTCATATATTTCTCCTTGCAGTTCTATCAGTTTTTGCCTCATGTATTTTGACACTCCGTTGTTAGGTGTATATACAATAAGGATTATTATGTCTTCTTGAAGTATTGAACTCCTCTATAATTATGTAATATCCTTCTTTATCCCTGATAATTTTCCTTGCTCTGAAGTCTGCTCTGTCTGAAATTAATAGAGGTATTCCTGTTTTGTTTTGATTAGTATCAGCATGGTATATCTTTTTACAGCCTTTCACTTGTAATCTATATGTGTCTCAGTATTTAAGTAGATTTCTTGTAGAAAACATATAGTTGGGCCTTGTTATTTGATCCACTCTGACCATCTCTATCTTTTAATTTGAGTGTTTAGGCTACTGACATTTAAAGTGATTATTGATATAGTTGAATTACTATCTGCCATATTTGTTACTGTTTTCTATTTGTTGTCCTTGGTCTTTGTTCCTATTTATGTCTTTCCATACTTTTCCTGCCTTTTGTGGTCTTTTAAAACCTTTTTGTTGAGATATAATTGACATACAAAAAGGTGTACATATTTAATATATACAACTAAATGAGTTTGGAAATAAGTATACACCCACAAAACCATCACCACAGTCTGTGCTATAAACATATTCATTACCTCCAAAAGTTTTCTTATTTTTGTTATAAAAAATACTTAAAACCTACTCCTCTTAGAAAATTTGTAAGTATACAATACTGTGTTAACTATAGGTTTTATGCTATACAGTATATCTCTAGAACTTACTCATCTTGTATAACTGAAACTTTGTACCCCTTTACTAACACCTGCCAATTTCCCCCTTCCCCAAACCCCTAGAAACCACCATTCTACTCTTTGCTTCTATGAGTTTGACTATTTTAGATTCCTCATATAAGTGGTATCATGAACGATTTATCCTTCTGTGTCTATCTTATTTCACTTTGCATAATGTCCTCGAGCTTCATCCATGTCATCACAAATAGCAGAATTTCCTTCTTTTTTAAGGTTGAAATAACATTCCATTGTATGTACATACCACATTCATCCGTTTTTGAACATTTAGGTTGCTTGCATGCCTTACCTATTGTGAGTATTGACAGATACTTCAATGATCATGGGAGTACAGATATCTCTTCAATAATCCTGATTCTAATTCCTTTGGATATTTACACAAAAGTGAGATTGTTGGACCTACTTTTGCAGTTTTTATTTAAATTTTTTAAAGATTTACTTATTAGAGAGAATGGGGGTGGGGCAAAAGGAGTCGGAGAGAAACAGACTCCCTGCTGAGCAGGGAGCCCAATTCGGGGCTCGATCTCACAACCCTGAGATCATGACCTGACATGAAATAAAGAGGCACTTAACCAACTGAGCCACCCAGGTGCCCCTACCTTTTACAGTTTTAATTGAGCATTTTATGATTTCATTTTCTCTCCTTTCTTAGCATACTGATTATATTTTTTTTTACTTTTTTTAGTGGTTGCCCTAGAGTTTGCAATATACATTATATATGTATGAATATATATAAAATATATATATTTTTTACTTTTTTTAGTGGTTGCCCAAGAGTTTACAATATACATTTACAACTAATCCAAGTCCACTTCCACATAACACCATACCACTTCACAAATAGTGCAAGTACCATATCATAGCAAAATATTCCTGATTTGTTCCTCCCATCCATTTTATCATTACTGTCACTCATTTCACTTATATATAAGCATATGTAATCAAATATGTTGTTGCTATTATTATTTTGAACAAATTGTTTTCTGTTAGATAAATTAAGAAAAAGAAAAGGAAAAGGTTTTATTTTTACCCTCACTTATTCTTTGTCCAATGGTCTCCATTACATAGATCCAAGTTTCTGACCTATATGATTTTCCTTCTCTCTAAAGAACTTTTAACATTTCCTGCGAGGCAGGTCTACTGATAACAAATTCCCTCGATTTTTGTCTGTCTAAGAAAGGTTTTATTTCTCCTTCACTTCTGAAGGATAATTCACAGGGTACAGAATTCTAGATTGGTGTTTTTCTTCTCTCAACACCTTAAATATTCACTCCACTCTCTTCTGGCTTGCATGGTTTCTGAGGAGGTCAGTTGTAATTCTTATCTTTGCTCCTGTATAGGTAAGGTATTTTTAAACTCTGGCTTCTTTCAAGTTTTCTTTATCTTATGTTTCTGCAGCTTGAATATGATATGCCTAAGTGTATTTGCTATTTGGCATTTATCCCATTTGGTATTTTTGAGCTTCTTGGATCTGCAATTTAGTGTCTGACATTAATTTGGGAAAATCCTCAGTCACTGTTGCTTCAAATATTGTTTCTGTTCTTTCCTCTCCTTCTTCTGGTATTCCCAGTATGCATATGTTACACCTCTTGCAGTTGTCCTACAGTTCTTAGATATTCTGGGGTTGTTTTTTCCAGTCTTTTCTCTCTTTGCTATTTAGTTTTAGAAGTTTCTATTGTTATACCATAAAGTTCCCAAATTCTTTCCTCAGCTGTGTCTAATCTACTAATGAGCCCATGAAAGGTATTCTTTTTCTTTTACAGCATTTTTTTCTTATCTCTAGCATTTTTTTTTTTATTTGAGACAGAGAGAACGAGAGAGAGAGAGCACATGAGAGGGGGGAGGGTCAGAGGGAGAAGCAGACTCCCCAAGCAGGGAGCCCGATGCGGGACTCGATCCAGGGACTCCAGGATCATGACCTGAGCCGAAGGCAGTCGCTTAACCAACTGAGCCACCCAGGCGCCCCTCTCTAGCATTTTTTTATATTTTCTTAGAATTTCTATATCTCTGCTTACATTGTCCACCTGTTCTTCCACGTTATCTAGTTTTTCTGTTAAAGCCCTTACGTATAGTTTCTCCTGAGGCCAGACCTTGTTAAGAAAAACAGAATGCTCTAGTGTATTTAAAAATTGTTTTATTTTCCCCTCCACCTGTCAGAATCATGAGGGGATTCCATTCCTCTCTGATATTCACTGTGAGGACCTAGTCAAGCTCCTGGAAGTAAAACTTACAAAAGTGTGGGAGCCCCCCCATGACTGGGTCCCTCTGGAGTTTTTAACTCTTAGGGTTGTCGACATTGAGCCTCCATCTCAGCTTACTGTAACTGTAATTCATCGATTACAGTTCAGCTTTTCCTACCCCAGTACTGGGTCGCATGGAGGTTTCTCCTCATTGGATTTCTGCTTCATTAAGTTGTGATTCCCTGAATATGCCTTATCTGTCTTTCCAATTTGGGGGGCAGCAGTTTGTCCTATGACTTCACTCCTCCAAAAGGATCTAAGAAGAGTTGTTGATTTTTTCAGTTTGTTCAGCTCTCATTATTAAAACAAAGTGGCAACTTCTAAGCCATAGTTATTTGTTTTTCCTACCTAAGTATACCTTCTTTATCAACTCAGTCCCTGTTTCCTATGGTAAAGTGATAAACAGATTTGTTTGTTTTTTAAAGGAAAATGACGCACAACCATAAAGATGAAAATTACAGTCAATTCTTTAGATGATGTTTTATTTTCATGAACATATTTTCCTGTTATTGCAAATTTATACTAAGTAAATAATGATGGCATTAACTGGCATTCTTGGTGTGTTTTTGATCATCTTTTTCCAAAAGTGACTGCCAAAAGAACTTCCTAACAAACATCACTTAACCACTAAATTACTCTATTTCTTATATAATGATAGCTTATTTAGATATTGCTCTTCATTCCATTTTCTTCTCTATTCTATTGCCATTAACAGTAATATGATTTCTACACTTTCTCTGAAAAAAATATAATAGATTCTTTAAGCAATTGTTTCCCTGCTGAATCTTATTGTAGAAAATGGAACATGTCTTCAAAATCATGTTTAATGACTAGCCTTACCCAAAGCCCACAAGCTTAGGATTCACATCTGATTTGAAGTTTATTAGTGGCCCTTATCATACTGTACTATAATTGACTGTTCACTTCTCTGTCTCCAGACTAGACTTGGAGCTCTTCAAGGGCAGAGGCCATATCTTATTCATCTTGGTATCTTCCACACCATGTACTGTACCTTGGCACATAGTTGGAACTCAGGAAACATTTGTTAAATTGGGATGTACTTCCTCTTACCCTTGCCAAATATTCATTCACTCGCTGACTAATTGAACACACATTCATTGTAAAAATGTCCTCTGCAAACATGAAAGGGAATTTTTCAAGTACAACCTTTTCTGTATAACCTTTTCAAGGAAAATTTTTCATTGTGCATCATTCATTCAATAACAAAAATTTTTATTGAATACATCATATGTGCTAGGAATGATGCTAGGCACTGGGACAATACTGATAAACAAGATAGATGAGGTCTTTGCTCTTACAGTGAAAGAGACAGACATTAAACAGTTATTTAATCACAGCAGCATGTGTCTGCATCACAGCACAATCACACTGTTTCTAAATTGCCTTTCCTCATCTGACTACCCCATTGGACTCTTATGTCCTTAAGGACAAGAATTCTACCTGCTTGGCTGAGACTCATCCTCATTAACTCCCAGCAAAGTGCCTGACACATAGGAAGAGCCCAACAAATGTTAGACAAATGAATTAAAGAGTAAATGACCAAATGAATAAAGATTATCAATGTTACCACGTGGTAAGATTAAGTAGGCAATCTTCATACTCTTGCTAAACAGGTCTTCTTGAATTCATAAACAACAGATACAACTTACAGAATCATAGCCTAATGTGGTTATGGCCTATAGAATTTAAGCACACCCTATCCTGTCAAATTATTCTCCTTCCCAGAGGAAGGAGAAGCATTGATTAAAAAGTTAAAGATTTGCAAGGAAAGACTCAGTACATAACAGTTATTGAGCATGGACCAAAGTCTGCACTAAGAGGTTTACATAGATTATCTCATTTAGTACTTAAATCTCTTTGATACGGTATAATAATTATCACTCTCATTTTATTTTATTTTATTTTTTAAGATTTTATTTATTTATTTGACAGAGACAGCGAAAGCAGGAACACAAGCAGGGGGAGTGGGAGAGGGAGAAGCAGGCTTCCCGCCGAGCCGGGAGCCCGATGTGGGACTCGATCCCAGGACCCTGGGATCATGACCTGAGCCGAAGGCAGTCGCTTAACCAACTGAGCCACCCAGGCGCCCTATCACTCTCATTTTAAACACAAAGAAACAGGCTCAAGGAACTTAAGTGATTTTTCCATGGTCACACAGCTAGTAAATAGTATAACTAGAAATTGAACTCAGGTCTGTCTCTAAACTAGAGCCCTAAAACCCCATGACAGATGTCCAATATAATAGACCAATGTTCCTCAGTATGAGGAAAGGAAATCAAAATCTGCAGAGGGTCATATAGAATATGAAAAAAGTATATTCACCTGGTTAAAGATGTTCAGTTGACAGCACATATTTATCTCCTCTCCCTCCTAAGAATTCCCAAAATGATAGCAAAGAAATAAAAAAGGCAAAAACCTATAAGGACCAAAAAGATTAGGAGAGAAGCCATCAGTGAGTGAGAGATTTCAACCATTCTTGGAAGTAGAGCAGAGAGGGGGAAGATACAACTTTAAATGCCTGCAGAAAAGGATGCTAGACAAAAGCCAGCTAATCTGTTTTGTGAAATCCCTGAGAGGCACCAGTAAGGCAGGGGTGAAGTTCAAAACTGAAAACAGGAGATTCGTTGAATATTTGTATATAGACTGAATATTCTCTGAGGTCCCCCCTATCATCCCAAGCAGACTGGCAAGAAACTAGAGGTTTTATCTCTGGAAACATTAAATGGATAGAGTCAGGACTTAAAAGACACCAGGTATACTGGAGAGCAGCGTTAAGTCTTAAAACAAGATGAAGGGGGCAAATCAGAGCAGGAGACGAACCATGAGAGACTATGGACTCTGAGAAACAAACTGAGGGTTCTAGAGGGTTCTAGTGGGGGGAGGGGTTAGCCTGGTGATGGGTATTAAAGAGGGCACATACTGAATGGAGCACTAGGTGTTATACGTAAACAATGAATTATGGAACACTACATCAAAAACTAATGATGTAATGTATGGTGATTAACATAACATAATTTAAAAAAACGCCAAAAAAAAGATGTCCTAAAGGTCTGTTCCTGCAACTGAGACCATTCCCACCCTCAACCACAGGTTCACCCCTGCTAGGCTTCAAAAATGACAGTAGCCAGGCTTATATAAAACCTTTCCCCCAAGATATGGAAGAATTTATTTATTTATTTTTTTTTTTAGAAATTGGCCTATCTGAGCAAAAAAGATCTCCACTTACATGTGAGATTTGAGGATCCCAGTGGAAAATTCTGGCTCCTTGCCTAACAACACTTCATTGTAGACTACCAGTCAACAATCTTCACCTACACAGACTTCCAATAAGTGTTTTTGTGCCTCACTCTTAAATATATACAGACAACCAAGGATCATGAGATATTTTAATCCTACTATTTATCATTGCCTCCCTTGCGCCCACCCTCACCAAGGCCGTCTTCATCTCTCATTTGGATTATTGGGATAATCTCTTAATTGGTTACTCAGCTTTCACCCTTGCCCCATTACAACCTATTCTCCACAGAGTCATCAGTGATACTTTGAAGACCTACCCAATTCATGTCACTCCTCTTTATAAAACCCTCCAGTGGTTCCCTATCTTGGTCAGAGTAAAAGCCAAAGTCCATTTCCAGTCCCACAAAGGCCCTTGCTTTCCAAACACATTTCCTACCACTCTACCCTTTGCTCACTACACTCCATCCACATTGGCCACCTGGATATTCAATTATACCAAATATGTTCCCATATCAGTGCCTCTGCATCTACTCTATGGAAAAAAAAAAAAAAAAAACAGCATCTGAAAAGGAGGACTGATTTCGCTTAGCCTAACACTCTAGTTCCATCCATGTTGTTGCAAATGGCAAGATTTCATTCTTTTTGATGGCTGAGTAATATTCCACTGTATATATAAACCACCTCTTTATCCATTCATCAGCCGATGGACATTTGGGTTCTTCCCATAATTTGGCTATTGCAGATAATGCTGCTATAAACATCAGGGTGCATGTATCCCTTTGAAATAGTATTTTTGTATTCTTTGGGTAAATACCTAGTAGAGCAATTGTTTGATGGTAGAGTAATTCTATTTTTAACTATTTGAGGAACCCCCATACTATTTTCCACAGTGGCTGCATCAGTTTGCATTTGCACCAACAGTGCAAGTGAGTTCCCCTTTCTCCACATCCTTCCCAACATGTATTGTTTCTTGTGTTGTTAATTTTAGCCATTCTGACAGGTGTGAGGTGATATCTCATTGTAGCTTTGATTTGTATTTCCCTGATGATGAGTGATGTTGAGCATCTTTTCACTTGTCTGTTGGCCATCTAGATGTCTTCTTTGGAAAAAATGTCTATTCATGTGTTCTGCCCATTTTTGAATTGGATTATTTGGTTTTTAGGGTTTGCATTTTGTTAAGTTCTGTATATTAGATACTAGCCCTTTATCAGATATGTTGTTTGCAAATATCTTCTCCCATTCCGTAGGTTGCCTTTTAGTTTTATTGGTTTCCTTCACTGTGCAGAAGCTTTTTATTTTGATAAAGTCCCAATAGTTTATTTTTGCTTTTGTTTCCCTTGCCTCAGGAGACATATCTAGTAAGAAGTTGATACAGCCGATATCAAAGAGGTTACTGCCTTGTTCTCCTCTAGGATTTTAATGGTTTCCTGTCTCACATTTAGGTCTTTAATCCATTTTGAATTTATTTTTGTGTGTGGTCTAAGAAAGTGGTCCAATTTTCATTGTTTTGCATCTTGCTGTCCAGTTTTCCCAATACCATTTGTTGAAGAAATGGTCCTTTATCCATTGGATATTCTTTCCTACTTTGTTGAAGATTAGTTAACCAAATAGTTGCCCAAATACACTGTTGATAGAAGAATAAGTCTGAACAATCTTTAGGGGGGAAATTTATTAAAATCTATAAAAATACCATTTCTAGGAACTGACCCTCCAGGCATAGTCATACATGTGTAGATTAAAATGTGTTTGATGCTATGCACTGAAGATTATTTGTAATAGCAAAGGTTTGAAAGCAACCTACATATTCAGCATAGAAAATTGGTTAAATAAATTATGATACACCCATACAGTGGAATATTTTGCAACCATTAAACTAAATGAGATAGTTCTAATTGGAGTGAACTCATTGAACTTTACCTCCATGATAGAAAATTAAATTATAAAAAGCAAGGTGCAGAACAGTGTGCAAATTATGTAACTATTTCAGTAAAGGCAAAAAGAAAAATATATTTATATATACAGTTATATATACATAGAATATCTCTGGAAGTATATACAGAGTTAATAGCAGTTACCTCAGAAGAAAGGGAGAGAGAAAGACACATGTAGATCAATGGAACAGAAAGCAGAGTTCAGAAATAGACTCACACAAATATGGCCAATTGATTTTGGGCAAAGAAAATTCAATGGGGGAAAGGATAGTCCTTTCAATAAATGGTGCTAGAACAATTGGATATCCATGTGCCCAAAAAAGTAGCATAGACCTACACCTCGTACCTTATACAAAAAATTAACTCAAAATAGATCATAAGCCTACATATGAAATATAAAGCTATAAAAATTTTAGAAGACAACAAGAAATCTTTGTGACCTTGGCTTTTGCAATTAGTTTTTAGATACTGGACCCAAAGCATAATCCATACAAGAAAAAAAAACTGATAAATACAATTTCATCAAAATTATAAATTTCTCCTCTGCTAAAGATACTGTTAAGACAATGAAAAGACAACTCACAGACTGGGAGAAAATATTTGCAAACCACATATCTGACAAAGGACTTGTTTCTAGAATATACAGAGAACTCTTAAAACGTAATAAAAAAAATAATAAACTACATTTTTTATTTTTTTCTTTCAAGGTTTTTTTAAAATTCCAGTTAGTTAACATATAGTGTAGTTATTAGTTTCAGGGGTAGAATTTAGTGATTCATCACTTGCATATAACACCCAGTGCTCATCACAAGTACCCTCCTTAATGCTCATCACCCCATCCCCCTACCCACCTCCCCTCCAGCAACCCTCAGTTTGTTCCCTATTGTGAAGAGAAATGGGCAAAATATTTGCATAGACATTTTGCCAAAGATTATTTATAAAAATGGCTATAAGCACATAAAACATGCTCAAAGTCATTAGGGAAATGAAAATTAAAACCACAATGAAATACTTTAACACACTTATTAGAACGGATAAAACCAATACTAAGTACTGGTGAGGATGCAGAGCAACTGGAACTCTGACACATTGCTGTTAAGAACGCAAAATGGTACACTTTGCAAATCAATTTGTCAGTTTCTTACAAAAATGAACACACATGCACTATATGGCCCAGCAATCCCACTCATACGTATTTACCCAGGTAGAATGAAAACTTATGTTCACTTAAAAAAAAATGTTGAGGGACTCCTGGGTGGCTCAGTCAGTTAAGCATCTGCCTTTGGCTCAGGTCATGACAGTGCTGGGATTGAGTCCCACATCAGGCTCCCTGCTCAGCGAGAAGTCTGCTTCTCCCTCTGCCCCTGCCCCTGCTGGTGATCTCTCTCTCACTCTATCAAATAAATAAATAAAATCTTTTAAAATAAATAAAAATTAAAATTAAAAAAAATTTTTTAGGGGCGCCTGGGTGGCTCAGTCATTAGGTGTCTGGCTTCGGCTCAGGTGGTGATCCCGGGGTCCTGGGAATCGAGCCCCACATTGGGCTCCCTGCTCAGCAGGGAGTCTGCTTCTCCCTCTCCCGCTCCCCCTGCTTGTGTTCCCTCTCTTGCTCTCTCTCTCTGTGTCAAATAAATAAATAAAATCTTCTAAAAAATTTTTTAAATTTTTTTAATTGTTGATGAATAAATCTACCAAAATGTAAAATGACTAGATAATACCTAAAATTGCTAAAACAAAAAATAACATAAACTTATTTTGTGAATAAGGAAGCAACTACCACAAGAAATAGCTAAAAGAGTTAAAAGGGATTGATGCTTAGGTGGGAATAGTTAGAAGTGGCTGCTGTTTTTTATTAAAAATCTTCCAGTACTATTTGTTTTTCAACTATGTTAAAAATCTTAATGAAAAATTTAGAAAGCAAAGACGTGCTCTGTGATTCCATTTCTGTGAAGTTCTAAAACCACAAAAACTAGTCTATGGTTACACGTCACTTAATCTAAAATGTTTCAGAAAAAAATTATCTATACACATATAAAAAGAGCAAGTGAGGCGAAATGTTAATGATAGGTGAATCTGGGTAAAGGTTATATGAGTGTTCTTTTTTTTTTTTTTAAGATTTTATTTATTTATTTGAGAGAGAATGAGACAGAGAAAGAGAACATGAGAGGGGGCAGGGTGAGAGGGAGAAGCAGACTCCCTGCCAAGCAGGGAGCCCGATGCGGGACTCGATCCCGGGACTCCAGGATCATGACCTGAGCCAAAGGCAGTCGCTTAACCAACTGAGCCACCCAGGCACCCATGAGTGTTCTTTATAGTATTATTTTTCTTGCAACTTTTCTGTAAGTTTGGAATTATTTCCAAATAAAAAGTTTTCCAAAAGTGACTAATTTATGGTAGAAAAATTGTTGCTCTGCAGAATGAAAGCAGGGATTGACTGTGAATGAGCATGAAGGAAATTTCTGGGATGCTGGTAATGTTCTATATCTTGATAGGAGTTTAGGTTATATGGTGTGTGCATATATCAAACCTCATAAAATAGTACTCTTTAGATTGTTACATTTTGCTGTATGTAAATTTTACTTTGAATAAAAACATAAATATTGAACTTGAGGCTATTCATGCTGAAATGTTTAGAGGTGATGTGTACTGATGTCTGCAACTTACTTTCCAATGCATTAAAAAAACCCATAATATGGATTGATGGGTGAAAAGAAACATAGATGGGACAGGCATGTAATAAACCAAAAATAGCAAAATGTTCATTATAAAATCCAGTGGTGGGTATGTGGTTTTTCACTATAAATTTCCTTCAACTTTCTGTATGTTTGAAATTTTTCATAAGAAAATGTTGGGAAAAAAAGCAAAGGATGAGAAAGCACTGTGAAAGGAGGTATCAGATTTTAAAATTTATCAGGAAAGAGCAGGTCCTTTAAAAGACTGCAAAACACTGATATGGGTAAGGAAATCGGAGTTAAAGAGACTTACACATGATGGTCCAGCTTGAAAGTAGCAGAAAAAGGTCTGGAATACATGTCTGTCCACCCTGTACCATGCAAAACCTAGTATCACAGCCACATGACCAGTGTCCTCTGTCCTCTGTCTAACCCAGCACCATGCACAGTGGACACTTAGCACCCTTAGATAAGGATGGGGGCCCCAATTTTCTTCATCAGTTTTGATCAGGTTTTACTCAGAGTTTTACAAAGAGATCAGGTGCTAATATTCATTTGTCAACTGAAAAATTTAAACTTCCCTTAGGATATTTGTGGGCATGAAACTTTCATCTCAGCCTTTCTTTTGCCTAAGAAGCACTGCTCTCTCATCTTTATTAAGACAGATACAAATACTTGGTTAAGTAAATTGCCTAGAGATAACTACCATTGCCTATACCAATCTTTTTGGAATAGATTGCACATTTAAAGACACAAGTAAAACACACACACACACAACTCTAATGTCCATCAACAGGAGAATGAATGAAAAATTGTGTGCAGCCACATAATGGAATAATATGCAGCAATTGAAATTAATGCACTTACACTACATGTAACAAAATGGCTAAATCTCAAAAACACCATACTGAACAGAAAAAAATAAAGTTGAGGAAGAATACATATAGCATAATATCATGTTGTAAAATTTTTTTAACATACAAAACAATGCTATATATACATGGTTTGAGGATATGCACCTATGTACCTAATGTATGAAATGATAAAAAACCAAATTCAGAATAATGGTTTCCTCTTGGGAGAAAGAAGAGTTACACAGGTGGTTTCTATTATTTTTGTTTAAGAGATAAAAATTTTAAATATACAGTTTCTGATCATTGGCAAATGAGGTAATTCAGAGCTACCCTTCCACTGAAAAAAAAAAAACTAAGAAAAATATTTTTAAAAGAACACATTCCCAAGGGGTGCCTGGGTGGCTCAGTCAGTTAAGTGTCTGCCTTCAGATCAGGTCACGATCCCAGGGCCCTGAGATAGAGCCCCACATTGGGTTCCCTGCTCAGCAGGGAGCCTGCTTCTCCCTCTCCCCCCTGGTCATGCTCTTTCTCACTCTCTCTCAAATAAATAAACAAAATCTTTAAAAAAAGAATTACCAAGCCTACATCCAGGCTTGGATCAGAAAACCCAGAGAGGTATTTGTTCCACTTTTGCCCATGGGGCTTTTGCCAATATAGAAGTGGTTACAAGGTGAACAACACTGTTGACAGTGCTAGAGGAACAAATGTTGGAGTCCAGGATCCACAAAAAGTGGGATTCTGTAAACCACCCCTCATCTAGGGTTGGGACCTTAAAAGACTAAATACTAAATGACATAGGCATGAACTAGAAATAAACCATACCTCATATGGATTATAGCCCTGCTTAGAATCATTTGCGTGGTCCAAAACATCTCAAGCCCTAAAACTGGAGCAAAGTGATCCTGAGTAGCTAACCTAGAGCCCTGACATCAATAAGCAATTGGAAGTAGATTCTTCCCCAGTCAAGCTCCCAGATGAGAATGCAGCCTGGCTGATCCCCTGAATGTAGCTTTGTAAGACTTTAAGTAAAAAACCCAGTTAGCCCATCCCCAGACTTCTGACCCACAGAAACTATAAAGATAATAGATGTGTTGTTTGAAGCCACTAAATGTGTAGTAATTTGTTACACATCAATTGATACCTAACACAACCCCTATGTTGACTAGTCACTGGATGCAAGCTGTCCCTAGGAAAGGGGCTTGACCTTGAACATGGTCTTCTCTTCAGCAGAGGCAATTCTTATAAAGCACTGGCAGCTGAAGACTGGTATTCAGCAGACTCCAAAAGCTGGGTGAATGAGTCCTTCAGACCTCAAAGGGGATTGGGGGAATGCAGCACAAAACCCACAGCAATCTTACCCATCTTTCAGATCTCATTCAGCAGTTTCCTGTAGCTGCCATAACAAATTACCATAGACCTGGTGGCTTAAAACCACAGAACTTCATTCTCTCATAGCTCTGGAGGCCAGGAGCCTGAAATCAAGGTGCTGGCTGGGCTACATTTCCCCTGGAAGCTCTAGAGGAGAATCTCTTCCAGTTTCTAGTGGCTGCCTGGGACTCCTTGTCTTTCCTTGGTTTGTGGCTTCATTACTCCAATTTGTTTCTATCCACACATCACATTCTTCTCTGTGTCTCTGTATATGTTTTCCTCTTCTGTTTCATAATGACACTTTCTCTTTTTTTGAGAGGGAGAGATGGGGATAAGGGCAGAGGGAGAAGAAGAGAGAGAATCTTAAGCAGGCTCCACTCCCAGTGTGGAACCCAATGTGGGGCTTGATCTCACAACCCCGAGATTGTGACCTGAGCTGAAACCAGGAGTCAGACACTTAACCAGCTGAGCCACCCAGGTGCCCCCATAATGATATTTGTGATTCCCCCCAACCAGATATGACTTCACATACTGGCCCCAGCCTGAATTTCTCGCCTCATATTCTCTATCTTGGAAACTCCAGAATCCTTGGTTGGCACCTCCTCTATGGCATTTTCCTTAGAACGTCCTGTATTATAGTCCTAATCGTGTACACCCTTGCCCTTACCATTAATAGATTCTGAGCTCCAGGGAGGCAGGATATGTTTCATGTTCAAGTTCCAACTCTCACTTACTAATGTGCGATCTTGGGCAAGCTCCTTTAAGTCATTCATCTGATACATATCCCTTGAGTGCCTGCTATTTTCCAGACACAGTACCAGGTGCTGGATAAGCAGCAGTAAACAAAGCCCCTTGTGGGACTTATATTCTAAGGAGAATGACAAACAGTAAACAAGAGTGAGACGTATCTTATATATTTACATATCTTGTGTTAGATAATAATAAGGGATCTGGAGGAAAATGAAGCAGGGAAGGTGGGTTAGAAAGCATGGGGTGGAATGCAATTTTATTTTTTTTTTAAGATTTTATTTATTTATTTGACAGAGAGAGAGACAACGAGAGAGGGAACACAGCAGGGGGAGTGTGAGAGGGAGAAGCAGGCTTCCTTCTGAGCAGGGAGCCTGATGTGGGGCTCGATCCCAGGACCCTGGGATCATGACCTGAGCTGAAGGCAGACGCTTAATGACTGAGCCACCCAGGCACCCCTGGAATGCAATTTTAAATAGAGTTGTCAAGGAAGACCTTATTGAGAAAGTGCCAATTGAAGAGAAATCTTAAGGAGGTAATGAAGCCACTAGTCATGTACTTATCAAGGGGAAAGTCATCCCAAGCTGAAGAAAGAACATGAAGAAAGGCCCTGGGGGCGCCTGGGTTGCTCAGTCGTTAAGCGTCTGCCTTCAGCTCAGGTCATGATCCCAGCGTCCTGGGATTGAGCCCCGCGTCGGGCTCCCTGCTCAGCGGGAAGCCTGCTTCTCCCTCTCCCACTCCCCCTGCTTGTGTTCCCTCTCTCACTGTGTCTCTCTCTGTCAAAATAAATACATAAAATCTTTAAAAAAAAAGAAAAAAAAGAAAGGCCCTGGAGTGGACCATGCTTGAAGCATTTCAGTATGGCTAGAGGGAGAATAAGTGAACAGCAGGGTAAATGGGAGGGAGAAAGTAGAAGATGAAGTCAGGGTGGTAAGGGGCAGAGTTCAGGTCATGAAGGGCTTTGGGGGACATGGTAAGGACTTTGGCTTTTCCTCTGGATGAGCTCAGGACTCACTGGAGGATTTTGAGTAGAGGAATGATAGGATCTGGTTTACATTTGAACTGCAGAATGCTTATCCAATCAAATGCTAATCTGGGTACAGTTGCAAAGAGATTTTTCTGATGGAATTGAAGTCCCAAATCAATTGACCTTAAAATATGGGGATTATCTGGGTGGGCCTGACTCAGTCAAGTGAAACCTCTAAAAGTAGAGGGTTTTCTCTGGCTGATAGCAGGAGAGGAATTCAGAGAGATTTGAAACACAAGGGGAGTTTGGAATACCATTGCTAGTTTTGAAGATATAGGAAGCCACATGAGAAGAAATGTGGGTCACCTTTAGGAGTGACCCCCCCATTGAGCAGCCAGCAAGAAAATGGGGACCTAGGACCTATAGCCAAAATAATCTGGATTCTGCCAACAACCTGAATGAGCTTAGAAGTGGATTCTTCCCCAAAACTTCTATATAAGAATCCAGTCTGGATGACAACTTCACTTTGGCCTTACGAGACTCTAAGCAGCCAACTCAGCCAAGCCCTCCAGACTTCTGACATACAGAGCTGTGAGATAATGCATGAGAGTTGCTTTAAGCCAAGTTTGTGGTAATTTATTATGCAGCAAGATTGGAAAAGAGAGGAAGCATGGAGAGCAAGCAAGAGAGGACAGTGGCTCAGGACAAGAGAGGAAGCATGGAGAACAAGCAAGAGAGGACTGTCGCACAGGCCAAAATAGTAGCCATGGAGATGAACAGAGGTAGTCAGATTCTAGATATATTTTGAAGATGTGAGAAAAATGTTTTTGGCCCAAGAACAGGAAGAATGGAGTTCCCATCAACTCAGACTGGGAAGATAAGGAAAGGAGCACTTTTAGGGAAGGGGGAAGATCAGGAACTCCATTTAAGACATAAGTCCGAGATGCCTATCAAACTGCTAGGTGGTGTCTAAAGCCAAGAAACTAAATGAGAAAATCACGGGAATGAGGGTAGACCAAGAAGAGGTCCAAAGACCAAGCCCCAAGGCACTCCAGAGTTAGGAGGTCAGGAAGATGAGCCAGCAAAGGAGAATAAGAGCAATAGTTACTCGATTTCTCTGAGCCTCAGTTTCCTCATCTGTATAATGGGGTGCAAATAGTACCTACCTACGAGTCACTGAATTAAATAATGGATTTTTAAGTGCTTAGAACAGTGCCTGGTGCATTGGATGCATTCAAGAAATGTCACCTCCACCACTCCGCCTCCTCTCCCCACCACCTCACCAGCGCCAAGCGCAGGGCTTTGCACACAGTTGTCACTAGATCAATATCTACTAAAGTGAGTTTAATTCTCCATCTTAGTATTCTAAAGCTAAGGTTACTTTTTCAAGCTGAGCAAAACGAGCAAATCCGTATGGCCATTTGTAACTCTCGATTTTGGGAGCCAAAGGCAAGGAGAAGGACTCTCAGGAAGTGAATTCCTTCATTTCGGCCAGCAGCTTCCGTTGTTAAGGCATGGCCATCTTGGCGACTCTACACACGTGCTTTTTCTCCCTAGATTTCCATTCTAAATCAGTTATAAGTGGAAACAACATAATAAGAGAGAAATCCAATTTTGTTGACAAGACAAGGCCACAGATATTTAGTTTTCAAATGAAGTATCCCCGTAGGGTTTACTCACTTTCTGTTTGGAGTCATTTCTTCAGACCCTTGAGATATTTATAAACTCCCAACTCTGAAAAATACTGCCCGTGGCAGGTCATAATTCTTTGACATGTGCCTTGTGGTTTCAAACAGTGACCTGAATGGTGGCTACTGGGAATATTTGTGCTTTTTCCTCCTAACTTCTCCTCTGAGACATATTTCCTGAAATACTTTATTGCCTCTGCATTGAGGATAATTTAAAACTGCAGTTAAGCCTGTAGCGGTTAAGTAAAAGCATGCATCATTTGGATTGAATTTGTTGAAAAAGAATCAACTGTTCACTATCTGCCGTGAAATTTTGGAAATTCTAGGCAATTAACTCCTTGAAAAGAAAAACTGTTCTAATTTACTCAGCTTCACGGAAATGCACTCAGAAGTACTGTTCAAAGCTTCAACTCTTGCCTTCTGTGTTTTAAGGTAACCATTCGATATCAGCAAAATGTGTGAATTTAATTAATGGTATCGAAACAAAAGAAGCATTTCCAAAGTGCTCAAATCCATATGAGACCAACATGTTGACTTGTTGATGTGGATTTAATTAGTGTCTTCAAGCGTAACTCCAAAAGCCCCTTTTATCTAATCATCACATTTGTGTAAACCATTAACACATAGCACTTGGTTTGAAATATTTTGCTACATAATCCAAACTGTTGTCCTACCCTGGGAGAGTCTCTAATAAGCTCAATATGTTTCCAGAGAGAAACTTTTGTATCCACATCAAGTAAGTTTAGGCTCCACTGTTGCACAGAAAGTAACTTAAAACCCGCCCTTAAGCATGTGGAACAGAAGTGATTTACTGCTTGTTGTGCCTTTCCATCACTTTCCAACATGAACCAAAGGGAGGAAATCAGTCTCAGGAAGTATCCTAGTGAATGACTGCATCCCAGGGCTCCACATTGCAGGGAGGGACAATGACTGAAGAAGCCAGTTTGATCCACATCAACAAGTCAACATGTTGGTCTCATATGGATTTGGGGGGTGAAGAAAATGTTTCGGGGGGGCCGGAGAAAAA
>NC_058419.1:14869144-14883046 GCF_002201575.2 Neomonachus schauinslandi
CCCCCCCAAAAAGAGTTCTTAAGAACAAAAAGAATTTCACGTGGTTTTCAATGCCCATTGTATTGCTGCAGTCTTGTAAATGGAGGGGGTATAGTTTGGTGGTGATTAAACTATTTAGGATAATGCAATAATCAGTAGAATAAGGCAACCTTTTGTAGGCCACCCTGAGACCCTAGGGAGAAAGCAGGCTCAGAGGTTAGACTGAACTGGGTTCAAATCCCAGCTCTGCCTTTACTTTGTGACCTTGTACATGTCGCTACATTTCTGCACATCAGTTTACTCATCTGTAGATTAGGGATAATAATAGTACTCCCTTGTTTAGTGCTCAATATGTTTTCACAGAGAAACTTTTGTATCCACATCAAGTAAGTTTAGGACCGTAACAAAGAACCACAAACTGAGTGGCTTAAACAACAGCAATCTATTTCTCACAGTCCCAGAGGCCAGAAGTCTTCAGATCAAGGCAGCTTTGTTTCCATCTGCTCCAGACCTCCCTCCTTGCCTGGTAGATGGTTATCTTCTTCCTGTGTCTTCACCTCACCTTCCCTTTATCCATGTCTGTCTCCAAATTTTCTTTTATAAGGACACTAGCCATATGGAAGTATGGCACAATCCGATGACCTCATTTTAACTTGATTACCTCTATAAAGATCCTATCTCCAAAGAGTCACAATCTGAGGTACTGGGAGTTAGGACTGCAACATGTGAACTTTAGGGGGACACAATTCAACCAGTAACACTCTTGAAGTAGATGCTGTAAGGATGTGTAGGTAGTTAGCATAGTTTCTGGCTCATTTATGCACTCAATAAAATGTAGCTGATACCAGGCACTGTGAATGTCCATACTTGTCGATTTCATGGGCTTAAATGATTTGAGATATAGATGAAATTGGATAATCTGGTAAGTCTGTCCATATACTATCCCTGGAGTCCATTTCCCTCAACAGTAAAGACGGTCAAGGTGAAAAAAGCTCAACCATTGCAAATAGGTAGCAAAGGAGGCCAAACTAGGGCATTGAGCCACCATGAAAGTAGACTTGCACTTAGGTGGTAGGAAATGGTGAAAATTCCTCATCTGGCAGAGAGGCTGCAAGATCAACGGTCAGCTCATGGAGCAGACTTGACATAGGGTAAGATACTTTGAAGGCAACTTCAGTCTAGGAAAAGACAAGTGGTTTAACACTGGACTAATCAAAACCCCAGAATGACAAGGCTAGAGCCCTTAGGCCTATGGACTATCTTTGACAAGACCGGAGTTCAAGTGCAGTTTGAAACACTCCCCACCGCCAGAGGAACAACTGGCCCTGCAATGGCAGGTTTATCAGCTTACTCTTTCAAAGGGGCGCCTGGTGGGCTCTGTGGGTGGAGCATGTGTCTCTTAATCTCAGGGTTGTGAGTTCGAGCCCCATAATAGGTGTACAGACTACCAAACATAAAATCTTTTAAAAAAATGTATATTCATAAACAAAAGACATATGGCCTGATCAGAAAGAAATTAGATGGAATTTCTCAGACATTCCCTTATACACATATGCTTTGGGCTGAGAAAATGGTTCTAAGGAGAGGGGGTAAAAAAAGAACCACGAACCTAGTCAATTCTTATTCTATGGTTGAGAAAGAAACTGTATAGCAGAAAGAAAATAAAGCGAGGAGTAAAGAGAATTGGCTTCTAGACCTAGACCTGCTTCTAACTAGCTATGTAATCATGTATAAATAATTTCTCCCTGGGCCTTAGTAAAACAAAGGGCTTGGCCTGGGTGATTGCTACACAGCCATGTTTGGGTTGATAACTCTTTTATACAAGAGAGTAATAAATAATACACTCTAAACTATTGGTAGTGATTTTGGAAACTGCAGACTTCCCAGTGTAATTACATTTTTCCATAACCTCTATGTACTACCAAAATCACTGACATGTATTTAAAATTTCAGAAAATATTCCTTCTTGAAAAACCTTTGCCAACTGCCATTTTCCTTCACATAGCCGATGCCCCATTCTCTTCCTATGTATCCCACCTTAGTAAATGGCACTATCTTCCACTCCATTCTTTGTGCCAGAAATCTGGGTGATATCCTTTATTCCTCCCTCTATTTAAACCCTACAACCAATCAACTACCAATTCTCATCCATTCTATTTCCTAAATATTTCTCAGATCCATCCACTTTGACCAGCTCCACTGCCACTAACCTAGTCCAAAACATACTATCTGGATGTGACAATAATGTTCATTAATCTCCCCACTTCTACCTATGCCTACCCTTCCCAGTCCATCTTCCACATAATAGCCCAAGGGATCTTTTTTTCCTAAGTTTTCATAGCACTGGTTTTATTCTGTTAAAAAAAAAAAAATGGCACTTCAAATATTGTCATACACTTTGTTGTAATCATATCCATCTCTTCCACTGGAATGCAAAAATCCTGGAGATGAGGAGCTGGGTCTTACACATTTTTCTACTCTTAGTACTCATCATAGTTGGAACTTAAAAATATTAAGTTAACTTAGCATAATAGCCTCTAGGTCCATCCATGTTGTTGCAAATGGCAAGATCTCATTCTTTTTATGGCTCAGTAATATTCCATCGTGTGGCAGGGGGCACCTCTTCTTTATCCATTCATCTATCAATGGATACTTGGGTTGCTTCCATATCTTGGCTATTGTAAATAATGCTGCTTATTATATATTATAATTATTATATAAACATAGGGGTGCAGAAGATCTTGTCATGTGCAACAATAAGGATGGGCCTAGAGGGAATAATGCTAAGTGAAATAAGTCAGAGAAAGACAAATACCATGTGACTTCATTCACATGTGGAATTTAAGAAACAAGACAAAGTAAAAAGAGATCAACAACAACAACAACAACAAACCCAGACTCTTAAATACAAAGAACAAACTGGTGGTTGCCAAAGGGGGGGGGGGAGATAGATGAAATAGATAAAGGGGATTAAGAGTACACCTATTGTGATGAGTACTAAGAAATGTATAGAATTGTTGAATCATTATATTGTACAACTGAAACTAATACAACACTGTATGGTAACTATACTTCAATAAAAAATAAATTTAAATTTTTTTTTTTTAAAGATTTTATTTATTTATTTGAGAGAGAGATGAGAGAGAGAGAGCAGGAGAGGGGGGAGGGTCAGAGGGAGAAGCAGACTCCCTGCCGAGCAGGGAGCCCGATGCGGGACTCGATCCAGGGACTCCAGGATCATGACCTGAGCCGAAGGCAGTCGCTTAACCAACTGAGCCACCCAGGCGCCCCTAAATTTAAATTTTAAAATACATTGTTAAAACAAATTGACTCTTTTCCTCCCTGGCTGCTTGAAGCTTGGCCGCCATCATGAACGACACAGTAACTATCCGGACCAGGAAGTTCATGACTAACCGACTACTTCAGCAGAAACAGATGGTCATTGATGTTCTTCACCCCGGAAAGGCAACAGTACCTAAGACAGAAATTTGGGAAAAACTAGCCAAAATGTACAAGACCACACCAGATGTCATATTTGTGTTCGGATTCGGAACCCATTTTGGTGGTTGCAAGACAACTGGCTTTGGCATGATTTATGATTCCTTGGATTATGCAAAGAAAAATGAACCCAAACACAGACTTGCAAGACATGGCCTGTATGAGAAGAAAAAGACATCAAGAAAACAGCGGAAGGAACGCAAGAACAGAATGAAGAAAGTCAGGGGGACTGCAAAAGCCAATGTTGGTGCTGGCAAAAAGTGAGCTGGATATTGGACAACAGAAGGAGTAAAGATGCTGCAGTGGCTTTATCTATGGTGGTTGTGCAGATTTTTCATGAGAGGATCAAGAAACTAAGAATGTTAATGTAAAAAAAAAAAACAAATTGAATTGAGCTAAATTTTAATAAAGAATATTAACAAAATTTCAAGCATATTATCCCAACTTTTATAAATATTAAGCTGTGCATATCTGAATGTGTTCACATTATATAAACATACTAAAATTTTAACGATTATTTATTCAGTGAGGTGAAATTATGAGTTATATCAAGTTTACTCTATAACTCTTGTTTTGTACCTTTTTAAAGTAGGCTCCACATCCAATATGGGGCTTGGACTCATAATCCTGAGATCTAGAGTCACATGCTCCACCAACTGAGCCAGCCAGGCACCCCCCTTCTTTGTTTTGTAAATTTTCTTTTTTTTTTTTTTTACAGCTTTGTGGATATATAACTAATATACAAAAAACCTGCATATATTTAATGTATACAATTTGATGAGTGGGATATATGCATACACCCATGAAACCATCACCACAATCAAGGCAATAAGCATATCCATCACCTCCAGAATCTTCCTTGTGCCCCTGTTTGTGTGTGTATGTGTGGTGTTAAGAATACTAGAACACTTGGGCACCTGGGTGGCTCAGTTGGTTAAGCGACTGCCTTCGGCTCAGGTCATGATCCTGGAGTCCTGGGATCGAGTCCCGCATCGGGCTCCCTGTTCGGCAGGGAGTCTGCTTTGCCCTCTGACTCTATCCTCTCTCATGTGTTCTCATTCTCTCTCTCTCAAATAAATAAATAAAATCTTAAAAAAAAAAAAAAAAAAAAAAAAAGAATACTAAAACACTTTACATGCAAATCACATATTACATCCCTGCCTAAAACCTTCCAAATGGCTTCCCACTGTACTTAGAATAAAATCCAAAGTCTGTAACTCAGAATTCTGTTTCCTCAACTGACCAGACCCCTGTCATCTCTCACCTGGGCCTGCTTCACCCACTTCCCCACTTCCTACCTCAATTCATCCTCTATTCAGGGTCAATGGTCTTTTCAAAATGCACAATAAATTTGTCAATCTCATGATGAAAATCCTTTGATGTCTCCCTATTACCTACTTGATTAAGTCCCAACATAAGGACTTTTGCCTTCTCTGTGAAACCTTCCCTACTTCGCCTCTATTCTATTCCCACAGTACTTTGTAATCTCCCACATATGTATTTATAGATAGAAATATAAAACAATACATAAATATAGTTCATATTATTCCACATAATGCTGTTATGTATTTCATAAATTACTTAAATAGAATATGGTATCTAGCCTTCAGTATTCAAATTACGTGTTTGTGTGCCTGTCTCCCCCACTAAAGGGTAAGCTCTTGGAGATAGAGAATGTTTCTGTTTCTGTCTGTTTCACAGCTTGAGCCCACTGCCCAATACACATTTGGACTCCTAGCACCCAGCATAGTATTTGGCACATAGTACTAAGCCGCAATTATTTTGTCAAATTATCCATTAATCAGATGTAGTATCACAACATACAGAATTTGGAGTCGAATAGACTTGGATTTAAGTTCCAGTTCTGGCAGTTACCTGAAAGCTCTTTGACCTCTCTGAGCTTGGTTTCTCATCTGGCAACTAGAATAGTAATGCCTACATCCCTGTATGGCTGTGAGGATCAAGTAAGACAGTAAATACATAAGCAATCACTAAATACAGAAGTTTTCCACAAGACATAAATATAAACAAATATGCAGTATGACCTAAGGCATGAGAAGTGCTTAGCACAATGTCTAGCATACAGCAAGTGCTCAGTGATTAAAAGCTACCCTAGTACATTAGAAGATGAGGCTATTGCCAGTCACCCTACTTGTGCATGCACCTGTGTGTGAGTGTGTGTGCGTGTGAGAAGTGATTGATGGTGACCAAACAGCCCTACCCACACAGCAGATGCTCTTCTTCAGTGGGTTCCACGACTAGATGGCCCCTGCTCACACACTCTTAGACTTGCACTTCATCCTCCATCTAACACATTCTTGAACCCTGGCATCCAGCTTTAAAGCTTACCCAAGATGATGGTCAAGAGGAGGAACCATACACATCGCAGATTGCCTGAGAGAGTCTCAGGGCATGTTTGTTGTCCAGCATAATTACTAACAGTGTCTTTTCTTTCACTTTCAAAGGAATTTTAGTTTGACCAATAAATTATATTATGGTCATCCTAGTAAAAGATATACTTACTACTCCAGTTACTTGTTTTCGGTGGGGAGAAGAAAAAATCCTTACTAGTAGCTTTTCAACTGGAAAAAAAAAAAAAATTGTGGTGCCACATGGTACATGGAAACAGACCATTAGGGAAATTATGAGTGGTGCAAGCAGCCTAGCGTCATGGCCCCTGGGTTCATTTACCACCTGCACTCTTTTTGGCCACGGGCCACATGGCAGGGCAGTGCCTACAGCCACAACCTGGGCAGATGGTCCCAAATCCCCAGGTCTCTCCTGGGCTACAGTTTTAAGGAGGCAACTTTATTCTACAGCCTCTGCCCCTAGCTACCTAGGAGCTTTCAGACAAGTCTCCAACCACTCCTAGTGATTCCTGGGGCCTTCAGGGGCAGGGACAAGACAGAACCAAGGGCCGCAAACCATGCCGGATGACTTAACTATCTCTACTTAACCTCCTCTTAAGCTGACTGAACCTGGCCTTGGCAATGGTTTGATATGGTCCATTAAAAAGCATTCTGTCAGTCAGACCAGGCCACGGATATTCACATCTGCTGGTTTGGTCCCGATTAAAGCTATTTGGCCATTGTGTGTTGTAGGCAAAATCTCAGTGTCAGCTCTTCCCAGTCAGAAGGAACATCATTGTGCATGATGATGTCAGCCACCATGAACTGTGCTTGATTTATGCCCATTCTGTGCCCAGCAAAGTGAGGGAGACAAAGAGTTAGAAGTCATGGCTATTGCTGTCTGGATCTCAAATTCCTGCTGGGAAAGGCAGAGGTCAAACACATAGGATAACTTACTTGAATCAGGAAAGGACTGAATCCCATTCACTGAATTCTATGACTCACTTATACTGGGCACTAGGGGTACAGTGGTAGCTGAGACGAGTACCACCCATACCCTCATGGCACTTACAAGCAAGTGAGGGAGACAGACATTAAAACTGTCATTTTTTTAAATGCACTGAAGGTTAGAACAACAACAAGAGAAGTATGCAAAAGAAGGGCTTAACGTGGTCTGGGATGGGAACGGGGACCCTCAAGGACTGACTTCTGGAGGAAGTAGCAGCTAACGTGAGACCTGAAAGACAAATAGAAGTTAGCTACATAAGAATCAACAAATTCTATTCATTCAGTCAAACCCTGGCATATTTACTGCTGATGTGTTGAGTGCCCGGCTCTGTGCTGAATGCCAAGGAAACCACATTGAACAGTCTAGCAGAACTCCCAGAATGTTGAAGATCAGGGAGAGTTTTCAGAGACTCCTAGCATTTTGTGTTCCTTCTTATCTTTCCTGGCTAAAGTTACCCTAAAATTCAAAGCAACTCGTCCCCTAGCTTCTGAAACAGTCCCATTCTGAGGTGGTGAGTCCAATGTCTGTGACAAATTCACTCATCTCCTTTTGAGCCTACTATTTAGAAGGGAAGCCTGTTTTATATTGGACTCTGAGTCAGGAAGCACTAATCCCCCTCTACACAGATACACACACATTAGATACTGTTCCTTACTTACTTACAAAATATCTCCCTGGCATCCAGCATTCCGAGGCTGGTGTAAGAATTCTGCTAAGACCTTGTTTCTTGATCTATATACCAATTACATCATTACAGGTGGGCCTTATTTTCAAAATGCCCTCTATATTCTAAAACAGACAAATTCAGTGCAAATTATTTCCAGTACTAAATCATTTCCAGTGCATTTACTTTACAAAAAAATTTCATAGTACAGAGAGAGCTTCAGTCTAGAGCATTTCCCCCAATATTTTTATTACAAAAATACAGAAAATGTTTGAAAGAATTGCACAGTAAATGCACATATATGTATCACCTATATTATGCAATGAAAATCTTGATATATATACTTTATCACATATCTATCCATCAATCAATCTATCTTATTTTTGGATGCATTTCAAAGTTAATTACAAACATCAGTGTACTTTACCCCTAAACACCACAGCATGCATTTGTAACTAGGGTTTAACATTTGCTTGTGTTTCTTTAGGGAAAATTTATAAAAGGTCCAATGCACACATCTTACGTGTACCACTCAATGAATTTTGATAAATGCATAAACCTGTATAACCCAAACTTCTAACAAGGTATAGAATATTTGTATCAACCTAGTAAGTTTCTTCATGCCTCCCCTCATAGTCAATCCCTGTTCACCCACTAGAGACAACCATTACTATGATTTTTTTTTACCACAGAGATTGTTTATTCTTGAACTTCTTATAAATGGAATCATAGTCTGTAATCTTTTGTCTTTTTCCTTTCACTCAACATATTTTTGAGATTCATCCATGCTATTGCATGCATCAGTTCATTCATTTTTTTAAAGATTTATTTATTTATTTTTAGAGAGAGAGAGTGCATGAGTGGGAGGGGCAGAGGGAGAGCAAAAGAGAATCTCAAGCAGACTCCGTGCTGAGCACGGAGCCCCAGTGCGGGGCTTGATCTCACAACCCCGAGATCACGACCTGAGCCGAAACCAAGAGTCGGATGCCCAACCGACTGCACCACCCAGGTGCCCCTCAGTTCATTCATTTTTATTGCTGAGCAGCTTACCACTGTTAGAATATACAACTACCATTCTATAAATTTTCGAAATCCCACTGCCTTCCTGAGATTTCTATGCACTCCCAGGAAAGGAGAGGCAAGTGCCAACAGGCAAAGAAAAGAACAGAATTTAGATGCCAGAGGCCAAAAAAGTACACAACCCTGGGATCATGTCAGGAAATGGGCTGCTGTAGCCTAGAAACCAGTAAGATAAAGCAGAAGACCAGTGAGGGCTCAGAATGAGACAGATACTGGAAAAGGTGAGAGAGCAAAGCAGGACCTTGAGAGCAAATTTGGGGGTTATTCAATTCCAGTAGTGTTCCTAACATGAAAAACTCCTGCCAGACCAAGGGAGGTAGGGCAGGTACTAGTCAGACTCAGCCACAGGGAAAATGAGGGGGATCTAAATGAGACGAAGTGGTCAAGGAGGACCTCTCTGAGGAAGTAGCATTAAAGAGTTCTAGGAAATAGCTACTGTTAGCTCTGGACATTTGGCCTTAATCCTCAAAACACTAGGAATATATAAGGGGAGCTCTGAGGAGGAGGGGAGAGGGATGATTTCATTGTGTTTCAAAAAAGCCACAGTGGCGACAGGAGGGAAAATGGTTTGAATAAAGGGCAAAGGTGGAGGCAGGGATCCCAGTTAGGAAGCTATTGCCCTTGTCCAAGAGAGAAGGAAATGTTTGGATCATGGTACTAACAGTGGAAGGAGAAATAAGAAACAAAAATAAATTTAAGAGGTAAAATTGACAGGGCTTAACAATGGATGGATATCTACGAACGTGTATTGTACCTATAAAAATGTATGGGAAAATAACCACCAAAATGTTAGCTGGGACTATCTCTGGATGGGAAGGATTGTTAATAGATTGTATTTTCTTCTTTGTGGTTGTGTTTTAAAATTTCCACAATGAAGGTCATCTTGGTGGTTGAGCAACTGAGTCTTGGTTTTGGCTCAGGTCACCCCCCATTCCCTTCTCTCTCGCTCGCTCTCATGGATAAATAAATCTTTAAAAATAAATAAAATTTCCACAATAAACATCGACTACTTTTATAATAGGAAAAAAAGCAATAAAGTTATTACGTTTTTTAAATCCTAAAGGAAGATGACATCAGAACTTAACCATTGACATGAATGTGCTTCTTGCTATGCTAACCCCCTTGGGAGGCCTTCCACTCACCAGAGAGGATCTAAAGTATGTGAATACCTCCTGGGAAACTGCCTTCAGGACCTCCAGCCCAACCTTCCAATCTCCTCAATGACTGCACATCTTTGCCCTTTGGGGATAGGTTTAAGTTTTTTCAAACAGTCAGAAGTTATTTGGAACCAGATCCGTTGGGACCTGTGGGGGTGGGGTGGTGAGGGGGGACAGGGGTGGAAAGCTAAGTGATACTATTTTGGTTAAAATAACCACCACCCGTGACTCTAAAGCAATAAGACCTGGTTCTCTTGTTTGGTTCATAAACTGGCTCTGAAGGCAGATCCCAAAGAAAGTTGGATTCTCTCCAGCTTTTGAGGAATGGCAGCCTATACAGCCTCCCAAACTTAAAAGTCAAAATCAATCTCATGACCTTACTGCCATTCCTTATGTATTACAGGAAAACTCACTTCTGAACACTAATAGGAAATTCATTCACCCCATCCCATCCAAAGGTCTAGGTTTTAAGCATGGTCCCCAAATGGCATTAGTTTAATGTTCAGTGGTAATATCTGGAAATGTTATGAAGCACATGAATCAGAAATAGAAGAGAGAGGCCTCTGCTGGGAAAACAGAAGACCAAAACATTTCCAGCACAGAAAACCACAGCCTATTCCATGATCAAAGGATAATGCAGAAAAGCATTTGGAAAAAATTATTACAAAACAAGTGTTAGGGCTCTTTTTTCTAATTCCCTCACTCCAAACCCTAATGTTGATATCAGCCAATCAGATGTGATTTTTCAATCACAGGTGACAGCTATTTTGGTTCAAAAAGAACAATATTATAAAAAGTCATTTAAGTTTTTCACCAATTTATTTTAAATTCTCTAAAACTTGGCTCTTGTCAGTAACAAATTAGATGACTCTTAGTATTTTATGGTGATACATAAAAATAATGTAATTATGAATGTGTCATTTGCGGAATAAAGTCACTATCTTGGGGAAAATTGCTACTGTAATTGACTGCAATAACTATCCTGAGTTTAAGGACCTGAAATATGTTACCATCATGCATAAAAACTAAGGAAAGTTAAAATCAGGACTTCGGTGCTAAAATACTTAACTTTCCCCAGGATCTTAGTGTCTGCGTGCTCTGCATCAGCCCTGGGCCCAGAAAGGAAAGACACTTACCTGCCTGACCCTCTCGACTGCTGCTTGAAAATGATTAAGAGCCAGGACACTTCCTGACACTCACCTAAGACTATGGATATGCTAACTGAAGCTCTGTAGAAGAGTGAAAGGATAAGACCCCACCTGTTTTGCTGAGTATTTGAATAGATTTTTCATTGCAACCTTTTATTACCTATCCAAATGGAGGGAAAATTTTCACTGCCTTTGCCTCTTCAGAGGAAAAGATAAGCTCTCATGGTCTGCCTCCAGATACATCTTCCAAAATGCATGTCTGATCAGGCCACCCCACCCCCCAATACCACCCCATGCCCTACCCCCACTCAAATGCCTCTTGGTGCCCCACACTGCCTGCAAAATAAAATGCTTTAGCCTGACATCCATAGTGTTCTACTGTTTGGTTCCCAGTCAACATTTCCAACCTTACTTCCCCCTTCACATACTCTACATTCAAGGAAAATTTAAATAATTCTTATTCCTCTTAAGACCCTGAGCATTCCTGCCTCATTCTCTGTATCAGTACTCTTCTCCCCAGCCTAGTTCTGTTCTCTTAAATCCAATGGTCCATTTTCAACAACTGCATTTCCAATTTCATCAAAAAGAATAAAATACCTAGGAATAAACTAAACCCAAAAAGTGAAAGACCTATACTCTGAAAAATATAAAACATTGATAAAAGAAATTGAAGATGACACAAAAATGCTCATGGAAGAATATTGTTAAATATCCATACTACCCAAAGCAATCTACAGATTCAGTGCAATCTCTATCAAAATACCAGGAGCATTTTTCACAAAACTAGAATCAATAATACTAAACTTTGTATGGAACTACACAAAAAAAACCTCAAATAGCCAAAGCAATCTTGAGAAAGAAAAAGCTGAAGGTACCACAGTTCCAGATTTCAAGATATACTACAAAGCTGTAGTAATCAAAACAGCATAATATTGGCACAAAAATAGACACATAGATCAACTGAATAGAAAAGAGAGCCCAGAAATAAACCAACGTTTATATAGCAAATTAACCTAAAACAGAGAGAGAATATACACTCAGGAAGTTTCTCTTCAATAAACGGTTCTGGGAAAACTGGACAGCTACATGTCAAAGAATGAAATTGGACCACTTTCTTTAGTTTTTATTCAAATTCCAGTTAGTTAACATATAGCGTAATATTAGTTTCAGATGTACAATACAGTGATTCAGAAATTCAACCACTTTCTCAAACTATACACAAAAATAAACTCAAAATAGTGAAAGACCTAAATGTGCGACCTGAAACCATAAAATTCCTAGAAGAGAACACAGGCAGTCATTTCTTTGACATTGACCATGGAAGCATTTTTCTAGAAAGGTCTCCTCTGGCAAAGGAAACAAAAGCAAAAATAAACTATTGGGACTACAGCAAAATAAAAAGCTTTCGCACAGCAAAGGAAACCATCAACAAAACTAAAGGATAACCTACTGAATGGGAGAAGATATTTGCAAATTATGTATCCAATAAGGGGTTAATATCCAAAATATAGGGCGCCTGGGTGGCTCAGTTGGTTAAGCGACTGCCTTCGGCTCAGGTCATGATCCTGGAGTCCCGGGATCGAGTCCCGCATTGGGCTCCCTGCTCAGCAGGGGGTCTGCTTCTCCCTCTGCCCTCTTCCCTCTCGTGCTCTCTGTCTCTCATTCTCTCTCTCTCAAATAAATAAAATCTTTAAAAAAAAATCCAAAATATATAAAGAACTTATACAACTCAACACAAAAAAACAATTAAATTAAAAAATGGGCAGAGGACCTGAATAGACATTTTTCCAAGAAAGACATCCAGATGGCCAACAGACACATGACAAGATGCTCAACATCACGCATCATCAGGGAAATGCAAATCAAAACTACAATGAGATACCACCTCACACCTGTCAGAATGGCTAAAATCAAAAACACAAGAAATAACAAGTGTTGGGGAGGATGTGGAGAAAAGGGAATCCTCACACACTGTTGGTGGGAATGTAAATTGGTGCAGCCAACTGTGGAAAATAGTATGGAGGTTCCTCGAAAAATGAAAAATAGAACTACCATATGATCGAATTATTCTACTACTAGGTATTTACCCAAAGAAAATGAAAACACTAATTTGAAAAGATATATGCACCCCTGTGTTTATTGCAGCACTATTTACAATAGTCAAAAAATGGAAGCAACCTAAGTGTCCATCAATAGATGAATGGATAAGAAAGATGTGGTGTACACACACACACACACACACACACACACACACACACACACAAATACTATGCAGCCATAAAAAGGATGAGGCCATGCCATTTGTGACAACATGGATGGACCTAGAAGGTATCATGCTAAATGAAATAAGTCAGATTGAGAAAGAAATACTACTATATGATTTCACTCATATGTGGACTCAAAAAAACAAACAAACAAACAAAAGGCTGAATGAGACCTATAAATACAGAGATACAGAGAGCCGATGGTTGCCAGAGGGCAGGGGGGTGGGGTAATGGGCAAAATGGGTGAAGGGGAACGGGAGATACAGGTTTCCAGTTATGGAATGAATAAGTCATTGGAATAAAAGGCACAGAATAGGGGATATAGTCAATGGTACTGTAACAGCGCTGTAGGGGGGCAGATGGTAGCTATGCTTGTGGTGAGCACAGCGTAACGTATAAACTTGTCAAATCACTGTGTTGTACACTGGAAATTAGTGTAACATTGTGTATGAACTATACTCAAAAGATTAAATTAAAAAGGTAAACAAAGAAATTTTTAATCCAATAGTCAATTTTTAGTCCTCAACGTTTTTTTTTTTTTTTTAGAGAGAGAGAGAAGCACTTGCAATCAGGGTGGAACAGAGGCAGAGGGAGAGAGAGAATCTTAAGGAGGCTCCATGGCACCTCAATGTGAGACAGGAGTCCATCAAAATCCTAAAGGAGAACACAGGCAGCAACCTCTTCGACCTCAGCCACAGCAACTTCTTCCTAGAAACATCGCCAAAGGCAAGGGAAGCAAGGGCAAAAATGAACTA
>NC_058419.1:14883446-14891731 GCF_002201575.2 Neomonachus schauinslandi
AGCCTGGTGGTGGGTATTGAGGAGGGCACATTCTGCATGGAGCACTGGGTGTTATGCACAAACAATGAATCATGGAACACTTCATCTAAAACTAATGATGTAATGTATGGGGATTAACATAACAATAAAAAATAAATAAATTTTATAAAGAAAGAAAGAAAGAAAGGAGGCTCCATGGCCAGAGCAGAGCCCAGCATGGGGTTCAATCTCACAACCCTGAGATCATGATCTGAGCCAAAATCAAAAGTCAAACTCTTTAACCGACTGAGCCACCCAGGTGCCCCAGTCCTCAACATCTTAATGTCTCAGCAGCATTGACCCAGCAACTGCTCCCTCCTTGAAATTCTCTCCTCCCTTGGCTTCTGGGACCCCTCACTCCCCAGAATTTTCTCCCACCCCTCTGGCCTCTCTTTCTCCTTTTATCAGACTCATTTTCCTTCTCTTCCCAAATTAGAAATGTTGTAATAACCCAGGACTGAGGCTTGGACTCTTTTCTCTTTTCTACATTTTCTCGATAGGTGATCTCATCTAGCAAAAACGTCTTTAGAAAAATGATTCTCAAATTTATATTTCAAGCCCAACCCCAAACCTCTGTCCTAAGTCCAGGCTCATGTATCCAACTGCCTGTTTGACATCTCCACTTGGACCTCAAATTAAACCAAGCTCTCAATTCACCCCATCTCACCCCTGCATCTTACTATACCAATAAACCTGCCTTTCCCTCAATCTTCCCCATCTCAGTGAATGGCAAGGCTAAGCCCAAAGGTCCAAGACAGAAACCTGGATCTTATCCTTGTGTCCCCCTTCTCCCACACCTCCTACATCCAAACACTGAATAAGAGATGCAAATTTTATGAGGGGGATAAATGGTGAGCCCTGTTTCAGACTTGTTGAATCTGGAATACCTGTTGGTCACCCAGGTGGAAATCCTAAGTAGCCAGTTGGATTTAAGGATCTGTAGTTGAGGAATGAGGTTTGGGCCAGGGATTTGGGAGTCATCTCAAATTCAAAGACGTGAAAGAGAAGTGGCAAGGAAGAGTCTCAAGTCCCAGATCTTTAGTTTGGTGATTGAGGGGATGGTGATGTCATTCACTGTGATCTGGAACTCAGGAGAAGGAACGGTTTTCAAGAAAGGTGATGGAGTCGGTCTTAGAGACACTGGGTTTGAGGCGTCCCTAAGACATCCAGAAGGAAGCGCAAAATAGACCATTGTCTATGGAGTTTGGGAACTCCAAAAAAAAGACTGAAGCTGAGGAAAAAACCCTAGGGAATATTAACATTTAAAGACTGAATGGAGGAAAGGGTGCCCACTGAGGAGTCTGAGAAGAAGAGTGAGAGAAACCCAAGGAAAACCACTCCATGCCACCACCATGCAAGACCCACATCCAAATCCCAGAAACACAGCAGCACATCAGCTCTTCCAGTTTCTGGATTTTTCCCCAATTTTAAACCCTCAGCTATAGAGTTTGGAAACTTGTAGAAGCTGAATGCTAGAGCTGGATCAGATCTTAGTGATTATCTAACCCATAGCTTGGGAGTGTAGTACACAGACACTAAAGCCAAAATGCTTGTTTGACTTTAGGCAGGAAACTTGTCTCTCAGTTTACTCATCTGTAAAATGGGAATAGTACACTCTTCATAAGGCGCTAATGAGGATTAAACAAGTTAATATTTGTAAAACACTTGGAACAACGTCTGCTTCATAAGTGAGCACTATATAAAATGCTTATTAAAATAAACTACAAAAGAATCAGCTGGGGAGAGTCTAGAGTAATTGGTATGAGCTCTCACCCAGGCATCAGCATGTATTAAAAACTCCCTAGAATATTCTAACATGCAGCCAGGATGATGGGCTATTTAGTCCAATGCTTCTTAAACTTTAATATGCATAGGACTCACCCCCAGGTCTTGTTAAAATGCAAATTTTGATTCAGTAGGTTTGGGACAGAGGCTGCATTTTTAACAAGCAACCAGGTGATGCAGAGTCTGCTGGTCTGTGGACCACAGGTTGAGTCACAAGAATCTATTCCAATTTCTCACTGAGGTTAATGACTTGCTCAAGGTCACGCAGCTAGTAAGGCACAGGACTGACTTAGGGTTCTAACTTCTCTCTCTGCTGTCCTTTTTTCTGCCTTCATCTTCACTATTACCTCCCACCAAATGCAAAATGCATCCTGATGTCTATCAATAGTGATACCCCTGACATACGGGACATTCCTATGCATGCCAAAGACAAAGGCAACCCTGGAGTCCTTGCTATTCCCACATCTCTAGCTGCACTTCCTACACTCTGCCATTTCAGGAAGTGCGTCCTGTGGGAATGAATGAGGATGACACTGATAGAGGGTCAACTCCAACAATGCTTGAACTTCGGTTTGAATCATGTGAAACTCGGATTCAGTGCTAAGAGCATGCCCACCCTAGCTCTCGACGTCAGGCTCGTGGTACACATTAACCACAAGGATACTACCATCGTAGAGGCACTTGGTTTTCAAAAACAATTCCTCTTCTCAATTGACTCCTTTGAAAGCAAATCATCTTTTGGAAAGGAAAAAAAAATGCCTTCTAATAACTTTTGTGAAAATCTTGGCTTTCACAGCTCAGGCTTACTTGAAATGGACTGCGCCAATTGTATTTGGAGGCTCTAGGTTGTAAGGGTTGCTGAAAAAATCTGGGTGGTTTTTGAGTACGAAGGACTGGTGGGGCTGGGGGAGGGGAGTTTTACTGCTCCCTGTTAGCCTCTGGAAGACTCTGGGCTCCACAACACTCCTCCCCCTCCCCAGCAGCCACATCCCTGGCTTTCCCAGAGGTCTTGTCCCCCATCAGCTGCTCCACCTGCTACTCAATCATTTAAATGTCAAAGCAGCTGTACCAATTAGCACTGGCCCAACCATCCAGAGCCTGAAAAGAAATGAGGTGTAAATGCAAAACTCAGGATAAAGAGGCCTTTACAAAATGCTCCCTCCACCTCCCCAGACCTGCTCTTTATATTTCTGCAAGGTAGGGGGGGTATTTTTCATAAGATGCTGTGCGAGGAACATATGTGCAAAAGAAGGCAAACACAGCCAGGAAAAACCTTAGTGAGCTAATCTTTTCTGATTCTGTTTGCAGAGCTGTATTGAACTTTCTCTGGAAACCGTATGACATTCGACAGGGGGAAATCAAAGTACCTCTGTGCAGTGTTCATATGGAGATTGCTAATAAGGAGTATGCTCAATTGTATGTATGGATCAATCAGACTCATTAGAAGAAAAATGTTGATAATTGTGTCCAACAGTGCTTAGGTTCTGTAACAGACAGGAGTCACTTGGAACTTGCCTGAGGTGTCCATAGGCACCCCTGTTTGTACTGCAGACTACATTTAAATATCAGGCACCAGCATCAAATGGCCACTTTGTGACAGACAACATTCTACACCTTAAGTTTTTCGACTGAGTCAAATTGGTAATGCCTTATCAACGCAACAAAATGTAATTAGCACTGCTGCTTTGGGCTCCGACTCCTCAAAGTTTGCTCAGAGGAACAGTCCTCACTTCTGTCTGCCTTCCGTCTTCACCAATTACAGAACCACCCACTCCCAGCTCCCTGGGAGTCTCCCAGGTCTGCTGCCCCCAGTTCTTGTCACTAGTGATGTTGTTCAAGAAAGAAGAAATAGCTCAGGACAAAGGCAGGATGCTCAAGTGAACAGAGTTCTGGGCCAGGAGACCCAGAGTCAAGTCCAAGATCTGCCATTAACTTACCTAGGACGCTCTTAGCCTCAGTTTCCCTGTCGGTAAAATGAGCAGAGTAAATGAGGTCAGTTCAAAGATAACTTCCTGATCCTACTTGCTAGGGTCTCTTTGGAGACCTCTTCCTCTTAACTGTCCTTGCACATCCACAGAAGTAACTACTTGATATATGTGTGCTCAGACTCTTGCTTTCCACTAAAGGCCCAAGTCTCCCAAGCTAGGGGAAGGAGGCTGGTAATCAGCCGTGGATTTCTTTCAGCCTTTTCAAACCAACTCCCCCAGGGTCTCCAGAATTTCTGTTGTAAGCATGCCTTTAAGGCAGAATTTATGTGTCTTCTAAGGAGCAGGTTTTAGTATTTAACATGAAGATTAGGAGTTTAGGTCAGAGAGAAATCCCAAAACGTCAGGTTCAACAGAGTAGACAGACCTGGGTTTGACTCCAAAGCCACCCCATGCCATGTGACCTTAAGCATATTACATAACCTCTCAGAGGCCCAATTTCCTCATCTGTAAAATGGCAATGCTAATAAAAGTACCTACCCCACTCAGTTCTTCTGAGGATGAAAACAAGACACATGCCCTTCCCAGGGCATGTGACCATTCAAAATCCCTGAGCACCCCTGTCTGCCTGAAGTTTCAGCCACTCACGTTATCTATCATAGATCCTCAGGCAGACAGGGTAGTAATGCTGGTACACAGAGAGGGAAAATGTGTGGGACAGGCCCTCATGTAGAACAAAAAAAAAGGGGGGGGAGACTACCTACAGCTTTGAACTCCTTGTTCTGAGGTTGTGGTCAAGACTATGGCTGTGGTTGTTTCCAAAATGGAATTTCTTTCCTCATCCCCCAGAAACAATCCGAGAAATGCCCTACAGGTGGGGCAGAAGAACAACTTGGCTTCATTCCTCCTCTGCACCTGTTAGAGTTTACACTACTAAGTCCGAGGAAAATGGAAGGCAGAAACTTTCTGAGCAAGTCCCACTGGCTGCTTCCTGGACATTAGGGCCCTGGACTGAACTTAGCAGAATGCATTAACTTTGAAGCATGCCATTTGGGCTTTTCACTCATCAAATTCAAAATCAAGGTCATCTAAGCCAGGCTTAGATGCCTGTGATAAGAGATGCCCCCCCCCCTCTGGGGCACATGGGTGGTACAATCGGTTGAGCATCCAACTCTTGGTTTTGGCTCGGGTCGTGATCTCGGGGTCGTGGGATCGAGCCCCGCATTGGGCTCCGTGCTCAGTGTAGAGTCCACTTGAGATTCACTCTCCCTCTCCCTCTCCCACCCATGCTCGCTTGAATGTGCGCTCTCCCACACACACACACTCTCTCTCTCAAATAAATAAATCTTTAAGAGAGAGAGAGATGCCCCCTCTCTTTTTTCACTGGCCCCAGAAGTTTTAGTTCCCATCTCTTGTTGGGACTTCTGAGAAATGACAGTGCAGATTACTGATGCCGAGAAGCATTTTGATCTGCAATTGTTTTCATTTTCCCCTTTAGAAGCAATAGCAATTGAAGAAAACGAAAGTTGAATTATCTTCAAATAGAGGAAGAAATGCATAACCAAACCAAAAAAAAAAAAAATCACAAAATGCTCCTTTTTGTTGAGAAAAACAAATCTATTCTCTCTTGAAATCCCAAAGGTCTCATTCAGCATATGGTGTCAAGACATTTAATAAATATTGTTTAATGGGATGATGAAGAAGATGGTGATTTTTTTTTAAAGATTTTATTTATTTATTTGAGAGAGAGAGAATGAGAGAGAGCATGAGAAGGAAGAAGGTCAGAGGGAGAAGCAGACTCCCCGCCGAGCAGGGAGCCCGATGCGGGACTCGATCCCGGGACTCCAGGATCATGACCTGAGCCGAAGGCAGTCGCTTAACCAACTGAGCCACCCAGGCGCCCCAAAGATGGTGATTTTAATAAGAGCAAATACCTCACCACCGCACCCACATCTTAGCCTTCTCTTCTGTAACAGAAACCGATGTCCTTTCTTTCCCATCTCTCCCCATAGGTCGCCTTTTCTAGAGAATATTGCAAAAGGAAGGGGATTCACGTCCTGACTCCACGACTTACTGGCTGTGTGTCTTCAGACAGGTTGCTTAACCTCTCTGCATTTCAGTTTTCTCATTTTAAAATGAGGACACAAATAGTCATTCTTTTCCAGTTAGGTTCCACCAAGTAGAGTGATTGAACATCGGCGAGGAACCGGGCACACAGGAGGTGTTGAGAACTGCCTGCCGTGGCAGCCCTCCACCATAAGGACCATGATGACAGTCTGACCACAAAAACACACCTCATCAAGCCCCACTTGCTCCAGGAAATGGCCAGCCGCAGACAATTTTCCACCCTTAACACCGAATAATTATTTCTCTCTCGAAATGTCCCTCAAGTGTTTGTTTACCTCCTTGCAGCCAACCAAGAACAGTCAGCTATACCTAAAGACCAATTAGAAAGTTTTCCCTGCCTCCAAAATTTGCACACTAATCAAAGGCTTGCCCATCAGAAAACGTTGCAGCACTTCCTCTTTTTCTACTCTACAAAACTCTCTCTCCTTTCTAACACTTTGATACAAAACTTACTACAGCAAGTTTATGAGTAAACAGCCTTTGTTAATTTTGTCTCTGAGTTAGTTTTGTCTTTGGCATGCTCAAGAAATTGTTGCTATGTTAATTCATAGTTCTCTGCCTCACTCCACTTGCCAACTATTTTCTTTTTTTTTTTTTAAGATTTTATTTATTTATTCATGAGAGACAGAGAGAGAGAGAGAGAGAGAGAGAGAAGCAGAGGGAGAAGCAGGCTCCCAAGGAGCAGGGAGCCCGATGCGGGACTCAATCCCAGGATCCTGGGATCATGACCCGAGCCGAAGGCAGACGCTTAACCGTCTGAGCCACCCAGGCGCCCTGCCAACTGTTTTCTATTGAAGGCTCCATAGGGCCTTGCTCGTAGAAGGCACGCAATCCACATTCATGAAATAGTCAACAGTATGTTAACTATTATTTTAATCAACACTTATTGAGCCTTCTCTGTCACTGGCCCCTGTGCTAGATATTTTCACCCACATTCTCTCTTCTTATCACAGTATTCATCAACTAAACCTTACAAGGATTAAAACCTGTTCATTATTTTCTAGAAGCTGTGTCAATAATAAAGAAGGGCTCTCGTATCTACAAAAATTAAGATTCAGAGGTCCTGTGCCCAACACATTTTTATAGTTTTTAAACTTATACCTCAAAATAGTATAGCTAGTAGATTTTCCTTCAGCATGCAGGAATCATGGTGAATTAAATAATGTTCTTCTCTCTTCTCTCATTTTGCCAATCATTGTAATGTACTTTTCCTAACTAACTTCAGGGTCTTTTCTTTTGGCATTTTACGCCGTGTGGGAAATGTAAGGTAGGGGCAGTGGAGGAAAGGTCCCCTTAAAGTTAGAAGATGCACCCAAATGTCCATTTATGATGAATAGATAAAGAAAATGTGGTATGTCCATACAGTGGACTACTATTCAGCTCTAAAAAAGGAGTGAAATTCTGATACACACTATAACATGGATGGACCTTGAGGACATTCTGCTAAGTGAAATAAGCCAGACGGAGAAAGAAAAGTACTGTATGATTCCACCGATATGGGGTAACTAAAGTGGTCAAATTCATAGAAACAAGAAGTAGAATGGTGGTTGCCAGGGGCTGAGGAGAGGGAGGAATGGGGAGCCATTTAATGGGGACATTTAAGTTTCAGTTTCACAAGGTGAAAAAATTCTAGAGATCTTTTGCACAACAATGTGAATATACTTAACACCACTGAACTGTACCCTGAAAAATAGTTGAGATGGTAAGTTTTATGTTATGTAGTTTCTCCCACAATAAAAAAAAAAAAAATAGAAGGTGTAGATTCCATAGTGACAAGAGGGCCTCAGTGGAGCGGCAAGAATCCAACTACCCCAGGCATTTCCCACAATGCCTCTCCCTTCCAAGGAAGGCCCACTGCTCAACACACGTGTCTCTCTTCCACAAGCATGATTTCGGCAGCTTCTTATTTATGATCCTGCTGGTGAGCTTTCCTTCAGGGCAGGAGACTAAGGAAGCAGAAGTGCATGAGACAAGCATTTTCCCACCAACTGCTTCTCAATTGATATTTAGCAATGTTCAACTTCCTCCAAGGAACAGCACACGGGAATTTGCAGCTGCTCATCTCACCCATC
Source organism: Neomonachus schauinslandi (assembly GCF_002201575.2). NCBI lineage: Eukaryota > Metazoa > Chordata > Mammalia > Carnivora > Phocidae > Neomonachus > Neomonachus schauinslandi. The sequence goes on from NC_058419.1 coordinate 14,891,374, forward strand.
TCCCCTTATTACCAGGCACTCTGTCAAAATCACTCCACGTGAGCTTTTGACTAAGCTCGTGGATCAACTGAGTCACCGTATGCATATGAAACATGTTCGTAATACATATTTAAAACCCCAGAGCCTACCTTTAAATATCCTCATTACTGTGAAACTCATCAGCAAAAAAGAGGGACTCCAAGGCAAAGTGACCAAACAGCATGAAACTGATGAGCAGAGAATGGCTGGGAGAGAAAAGGAAACTCAGCTCTGGTTAAAATCTCACCTTGTTGATCGTGTGTGTGTGTGTGTGTGTGTGTGTGTGTGTGTGTGTGTGTGTGTGTGTGTGTGTGTGTGTGTGTGTGTGTGTGTGTGTGTG
>NC_058419.1:14891831-14936778 GCF_002201575.2 Neomonachus schauinslandi
GTGGTGGTGGTGGTGGTGGTGGTGGTGGTGGTGGTGGTTTCTGACCAGTCTGAGATGTTTTAATTTATCACAGTGTTTGTGCAAACAAGGCAGTTAATTGTCTAAATGTTGTAAATATTTCCAGCCTAATTGAAGAGAACATCAATATGGGTTTTTGACCTCTCACCATTTGCATAATAAACTCTAAACAAATCTCTCATTACCAACTTCCCTGGAAAACAAACATATCCTGCTAAAAATGGAAAGCCCAGAAACAGATGGAGACGGGTGAGCCCAAATCACCTTCACTGTGCCTTCAAAATGTCCCTAGATTCATCGTCTTCCCTTGCCTCTCCTTCCTCCATACCTTCTCCGCTCCCATATCCTCCACCTAGAGCGGTGCCATCTTATCAGTGGATTCTTCCGTAAGAGCCTCCCAATCATTTCTCTACACTGCATCTCTGCTTCATCGCAGTAATGACAGGAACAGTGATTGTCGTGGTGGTAACAATGATAACGAGGTAACAGCCGTAATAATGATGATGGTGATAATGATAATGATAGCAACAACTGACTGAGCCCCTAACATGCACCAGGCACAATACTAAATCTTTCATGTACATGGCTTTTTAAAATATGCATAAAAAGTGTTGTGAAATAGATACTGTGTCCCCCCACTTTACAGGTGAGGAAAGGTAAATCAAAACCTAACACAGTTCGCAAATAGAACTGGGTCTGTTCCGATTCCAAAGGTCATTATCTTTCTGCTCTCCCATGCGACCACTTGGGGTGTCTTCAGACTTGGGAAAATGTTAAAAAGAGCTCCAAGTGTTACAATCCACATTCATACAATGTATGAAAACAAAGTAAAATGCGGTTTCTCTTTTCAAACCAACCAGCAGAACTTTTGTATCCGAGTGAAAGAAGACACTCTGAGTCCAAGAACAGAAACACTTCCCCAGTGTTGCGACGTTGCTGCAGCTCTCTTCATCAGAACTGCCTCCAAAGCTCACTTTGAAGCCACACACAAAAATGTGTCTCCTTACCGGAGAGATACAGCTCATTTCTAAATCCAAAACATTCACTGCCAAGCATGATCACTCACCTTATTCACCAGTGTGGGCTCTAATGACTTTTAGCTGTTTGCTCAAATATAGCCTGCTCTCAGAGGACAAAGATTTGTCACCACTGAGGAGATTCGCGACAGGCTCTGAATGCAATTTGACAATTGAGCTGCTTCCTCCTCCCCAGCATCTAGCATCTGGTTTGCCTTTTCAAAATCTCACGGCAAACAGGCAACAAGGAATCAAGAAGTTCTCTTCTGAATTTGAAAACAAACAGACTTTTCCCTCTAAATATAATGAGAAGTCCCAGAAAGTTGACCTCCTCCAGCAGACATTCATTGACCCTGGAGGGGCTATCAGTGGAAACCAGTTGCTTGGTTGGCCTTTGATTTGGAGTGGCCAGACTCCAACTGACTCCCTGGGGGTTACTCACAGTGAACCAGGAAACAAACTCCTTCTCACTGCAACTCTCCTCTGGTTGGAACTGTTTACTCCAGGAATAAATTAATTGCTGGTATTATCTTCCTACTCTGTCTGACGTATGTCTGCGAGAAGAGAGAGCGAAGCCCTTTGCCAGGTGGCTGCTTAGAGATAAATGGGCAATGGCAAACCAGCTGCCGGTTGGTCGTCCTTGCCACCACCTTTAAATTCATATTTCAAGCTGTCTCTCCTGCTCCGACTGATAAAATATTCTAGCGTATTTATTGCTCAGGAAGTAATCGTCTCAAACCTAAGCTTGATGTACCAAACCACATTGCTAAGTGAGATGTATGTTTCATGGATCAATTACCTTCATGCAAATAGCACAGAACTTTAATTTAACACTCTCATGAAGTGTCAAGCTTTTTGCATTTGAGTGCCGCAAAGGACACAAAGAGGAATTGTTATTCTGGTGCTGAGGATATTATACCAATCTAACATCAATGAGACCTTCTGGACGTGGGAGTTGCAAAGACAGGGGTACTTCAAAATCGCCGGAGCAAGGGATGGCCAACCTGAGGCTAGCCCTTGGGCAAATGTGAAAGAAAACGTGAAGCCATTCTGAATGGGACTGATGCCATAATCAAAGGTCATGTTATATCCCTTGGATTATATGTTGCTTTTGAAATGCCTGGGAGCATTATAATACCACAAGCAATGGGAAAGAAGGGGTTCGTGATCTTCTTTTCAAGTAAAGCAAACAGTGGACTGAGCTATTTATCAGAGGCACTAGTGAAGTCTAACACCTGCCCTTAGATTCCATTGAAAATCTCACCCTGAATAATCCAGGGAGCCATCGTTGTGGGCAATTTATTGGAGCTTCACTGGGCTCTTGAAGGCCTCCACACCTTCCTCTCCTCACCTTCCATCCCCAGGCTCCCAATCTCTCTCCATCCTCTGACTGCCATCTCAAGGACCTCTCACAGACCTCCAATGGATGGTCTACAATGCTGCTGTGGGTTAACCTGGAGTTGCTATGACTACCTTACACCAGTGTTTAACTTTATAAGGTAACAAATTGCAGTGAAACCCAGCTGAGATACCCAACTGAGGATCTGGTGCGAAAAGCACATTCTACACAAAATGTGCCTATAATATTCTCATTAGTGAGTAAAATTCACATTCTTGCATGAACTGGAAATGTTCAATTTCTTCCCCAGGGTTTTGCCTCTCACTAGGCTGCCTTTATCAGTTAAGGCGCAGTCAAATATCCTTTATTTGTTCTTGTAAGTATGCAAGCCTCTAAGAGCTCTTTACCCATTCTATTCTTCAGTCTGGCTTTTAACATTCCTCAAGGGAGAAAAATTTGTTTTACCTGTAACCTGAGCTCTCGACAGTGTCCAAATCATTTTATATGCCAGTGAAATGTTGTAATAAGCACTGCTAGAAAGTTAGCAATGTCCGTAAACATTACCTGTACTTGCTGCATATTTGCCTCATCGACAAGATCCATCTGCATCGAGAAATGCTATAGCAATGTTAATGCAGCATAACTCTGGCGGCATTCGGCTTTTCCCGCCCTTGAACAGAAACGGGAAGCCCCAGGTTAGAAGGCTGAGTGGCTGGCTGCGAAAACAGATCCTTCTTCCTCTGCTGTATTCTTTTCCTTCCACAGAGACTCTTGATTCTTGGTGAATTTGCTTCTTGATGGGTCCCGTGGAGTCTCAAATTGATAATGAGGAATTCACATTTTCCCCAGCTCTCGGGGGACCACCAGCCGCAGACAGAACATTTCCAGTGTACCATCTTTTTCAGCAGGGCATGTTGCCTACCACGAGCGAATCACAGAGCATGAACACAGTCTCTCTCAAAGGCTGCCTTAACTGCCGCTGTGAGTTTGTTGGAAACACCAAGTTGGACAACAAGTAATTTCACATGAGCCCACGTTCTTTTTCTCCCTCTTGCACCTCTCTTCAAAATGCCACATGTGAGTTTCGAGGTCCAAGTGACGAAACAGCCTCCAATGGCATTCCCAAACCTATCGGTGGCCCCAGCGTCAGGTCTTGAGCGCGGTTGCCCTTGCGGACACCATTAGGGAGTTGCTTTCCTTTGTACTGCAGCGGACACCTAATCCCCTTCAGGTGAAATGCTTCATCAGCTCATATCTTACACGGATATCGCTGCCGATTCCCTGTGTGCCCGGCTTAAGGGGGAGTCCAAAATTTCTACGTACCAATTGACAACCATGTAAAGCATGCATTGATGACAGACTTCGTCAGCAACAGCTATGCGGACTGCCCTGGGAGGGCTGCTGAATACACCCTTCAATTAAATGAAGTCTTTATGATCATGAGACACACCAGAAATCCATTCTTAGGCCTGTAACTTATTTAGGACTACTGAGCAAGTCTGTGTACATCTTCAGGGAAGTCGATAGGAGCTGTGTGTAGTCCTACTCTTTTGTCATCGCTAAGAGATTTCTCGGCTAGCCTGCCAACGTGGCCGATCCCATCTTCCACTGTTGATTCAGTAATGTACTCTGTAAGCATTTCTCCCTTGACTCGCACAGAAGGCATTCTGTGATGAGACTCGCTAGCCAAAGGAAGCACTCAACTTGCCTTCTTTTCCTCTCCCATTCCTGGGACAGGCCCAGATGCCTCAAAGGACCAGCACTGGCAGCAGGTCAGTTTTTCTCTAGTGACAATGGCTGAGAGGGAGGCAGACGGAGAGAAGGGGATGAAGGGACGGAGTCACAAATATTAAATCCCTTGTAATAATGGCAATAGTGCTTATTTAACCCCGATACTGGCCAAATGTCATAACCAACAGGAATCATTTTCCCTGTTCTTTTAGGAAAATATGTGTTCTTTTAATGTACCAATATATCTTTCCCACAGCCTGTAATGTAGCCAAAATTGGCTTGTTCTGCACACTAGCCCCCAGGACTCTTGTCACTGCCATGTCACCTGGGTTCAAGTCCTGGCTCTTCTCTTTTCTAGCTGTGTGACCCTGAGGCAAGTCGCTTCACCTCTCTGAACTGTCTCCTATCAGTAGAATGTAGAAAATCACAGTACCCACTGCACGAGGCTGTTGCGACACACTCCAAATTGAGATGAGAGGGTATGATGCTACCGAGTGCTCTGAGATGCAGTTTGTACTTACATTTGTAAGGGGACATTGTCCCACTGCAGTGATAACCTAAGGTCATGTGGTTGCTGAGAGAAGCTGCAAGATCCCAAAATGCTTCTTGACCAACGAAGATACTTCTAATCGCATGGAGTACAATTTAGCAATAAGGATATTGCGCTTATGTTCTCATCCCTTGGAGCAGGCATTCTTCCGTGCATGTGGGACACATCTACTAGGCAAAGCGGTTGGTTAACCAGCCACCCAATCAGGCTGAGTAGTTTACCAACCCCTGTGGCTCAGAGCTAGGTGTACCCCCCCCACCCCATCTCTCCCCAGGCATCAGCTCCCTCCAGTTCACATGCAAACTCCTGCATGTGGTTCCTGCTTCCCAGGAGGAAAACACATTTTTGCCAACATGGAGTGGCAAACGAGAGCTGCAGTGGAATATGTATGGAGCATGACCCCTGTGCTACATGCGAACCACCAACTGGCAGCTACTTGGCCGGTGGCCACTCAAATCTGAGAGCCCATCTGGCAATAGGATTGCATTTACCCCCCGGGGGGCTCACAGAGGCATACTGGAAGGCAATTACCTCGAGCCATGGCTAAACCATTTCATTCCAGCTATTTTCCACAAAAAATATATATGCCCAATTCCAGCACAAATAGCCCACGAATAACCCACTGTCATTGGTTGTTCATGTACACACTGTATAGTAGACCAGTGATTCACAGAGATGATACCAGCTTCCACTGAGCTTATGGTCTCATGAAATACTTTGCCACGTGCTATTCCACATTTCTGCTCTCGATAACCCAGGAGGGAATAGCTAAGAGAGGCGCAACACTCTCCACTTTCTAAATGATGAGGCTATGACGAAGAATGTTATGGCTCTCTCTCTCACTCTATCTCAAATAAATAAATAAAAACTTAAAAAAAGCGGGAGGGGTGCCTGGGTGGCTCAGTCATTGAGCATCTGCCTTCAGCTCGGGTCATGATCCCAGGGTCCTGGGATCGAACCCCACATCGGGCTCCCTGCTCAGCAGGGAGCCTGCTTCTCCCTCTGCCCCTCCCCCACTCATGCTCTCGTGCTCTCTCTCACACTCCCTCTCTCAAATAAATAAATAAAAACTTTAAAAAACAAAAAAGAATGTTACTGCCCCAAGTAATCTAGACAGTTAGTGAGAGGCCCAGGCCTAGAACCCAGCTTCCTGACTCCCAGGCTCCCTCTGGATGCTGACACATCAACATTTGTTGTCATCTGGCTAAATAAGAAAGGCTGCTGTCATCAGTGTAGGTGATGAGAGACTGGGGGGTGCCTATCAGAAGAGCCACACCAGGGCCCACGTCTTCACTGGCCCATTAACATGCAGCACCTCCTGGGCAAATTTTTGACCTTCCCAGTGCAATTACTGGCTGTCTCCCTGTACAGTAGTACTCCATGGTCACGGGCACGTTCCTTTGCATGCATCAAGAGACTAGGGTTAACCCAGCATCCCGGACTCCCCAGAAACACAGCTTCTGCTGACTCCACTCTGAAACGCACCAGCCTGACATCTGGAATCACCATGTATAACCCCTACCACAGTACTGTGAATGGCCCAATTCCTCAGCCTCATGGCTTCCCTGCCAGAACAAGGGAACATCTTGGGTCATTCATTAGCAGTCATTGAAAAAAAAAAAAAAGCCTCAAACATAACCAGGGCTGCCCATAAATGGGTCGCACCTTCCCCAATTTCCCCTGGGCTGAATCTCTCATGAGCCCACCTATTTTTCAGAAAGCTATTTTTGTTGTCTTTATATGAGTGTGCCCGTAGGACTATGAACTTTTGCACTGGAGAAGAGCTGCGGATAAAGCAGAGTCATGCTAGGAAGCCACAGACATTGAAGTCATTTCATACTCCCCAGCCCTACTAATTACTGAAAATAATTATGCAACAGTAAGAGCCTTCTCCCTCGTTGTGTTTGGACTGATCATAACAGAAAGTCCTCAGGCAACTTAGAAGGCTAACAACTGCTTTGTTCAGAGTGGGAGAGAACAGTAAACTGGGAGGAGGAGAGCACAGGAGCAGAACCAAGGAGAACCGGAGTGATTTAAGTTCACTCGGGAAGTTTCTCATCTTAGAAAGAAAGTCATTTTCTGAGTGGCTCTTCCCATATTTTAAGAGCAAAGCAAGAATAATAGCTCTTGTGCATCACTGTTGAACCGTGGACTCTCCCTGAACTGGAATAGGTAGCTCTTCAGTCAGATCAATGAAGGTGATTTTCATGCCAGAGAGAGACCACTTGCTCCTGTGGTGATTCCCAATAAGGGATCCCAGAGATCATCAGTTGCAGCCACTGAATCCAAGCTGCAACCGTAAGGGAGGGGCTTGCCCAGCCTTTACAGTACCAAACTTACCGCAATGGCTCACGGGAGGTCTTATCTCTGGCACCCATAGCCCGTCACCTGTTCGCTTACTTATGATTTTTAGAAGCAAAATGTATACAGACAAATGCACAAGTCTTAAGTGTAATATTCATTAAGTTTTGACAAATGCACATACCAGGATATTCCACAACCCTATCAAAATATAGAATATTTCACTCACTCAGGAAGGTCCATCAATTATGTGGGTGTGCACACATATGTGCGCACACACGCACACACACACACACCCCTCAGAGGCAACCACTGGTGTGACTGTTTTCACCATGGCCTCTTCTAGTCCTTCACGTAACTGTAAACATAGAGCACTGTACTCTTTTGGGTAAGACTTCTTTCACTTTCATAGAGACTCAACTATGCACTTGTTCATTCCTTTTTATTGCTGAGTAGAACTCCCATATGTGACTAGACCACAGTTTGTTTATCCCTTCACCAGATGATGGGCATTCAGGTTGTTTCCAGTTGGAGGTGATTATCAACATAGCGGGCATGAGCATTCTTTTACAAGTGTTTTTGTGGAAATATGCTCCCATGTCATTTCTCTTGGGAAAATGCCTAGAAGGGGGATTGCTGGGTCAGTAGGTAGGTGTACGCTTGGCTAAATATGAATGTCGGTTGTTATAATTTTAGCCATTCCAGTGACTGTACAGTGGTGTCCATGGTTTTGATTTGCATGTCCCTAATGACTAATGGTGTGAGCACCTCCTCATGTGCTAACCAGCCATTTGTATTATCCTCCCTTTGGGAGATATCTGTTCGAATCATTTGCCAATTTTTAAATGGATTATGTGTCTTATTATTGAGTCATAAGAGTTCTTTATTTATTCTGGATACCAGTCCCTTGTCTTAGTGTTGTGAATATTTTTTCCCAGTCTTTGACTTAACTGTTCATTTTCTGAATGGTGTGATTTGGTGAGAGGAAATCACAAAGTTTGATGAAGTCTGGTCTACTATTTTTTCTTTCTTTTATGATTTTTGCTTTCTGTGTTGTAAGAATCTGATCAATTTTTAAGTCCTGTTGACTCTGCCTCTTTAATTGGTCCTGAATCTGGCCCCTCTTCTCCTTTCTTTCTTTCTCTTTTGCGAATGACCAAGTCCAAGCCACCGTGAGCTTTTTTCAAGACCACTGCAGGAGCTTCTTAGAGGCTCAAAATAGGACTCACAATTCCCAACCCCTCACCCCCCACCCCCTCCCTCCCTTGGCCTTCCCCATCTCTTTAAAGGTACTACCATATAATTAGTCAAGCGAAAACCTACCTGTTTCTCAAGTGCATACACTCTTCTCTATCTCCTCTTCCACAACCTTAGCTCAGGCTACCCTGACTACAGCAGCTGCTCCTAACTGGTCTCTCCAAGTCTACTCTTGCTCCCTCCATTTCCTTCTCCACAGAGAGTCAGGGTGAGTCTTCCAGCTCTCTATTGCTACATTCAAAAGCCTCCCCAAACAAAACACTTGGTAGCTCTTCTCTACTCCTCGATGCCTGGGGTCTCAGCTGAGAGGAGACTTGAACATTTGTGAACTGGAATCATCTGGAGGCTTCTTCACTCATATATCTGGCCTTGGCCTCAGTGACTTAAAAGCTGGGTTCAGCTGGGACTATCAAACAGCACCTTTATGTGGCCTCTCCATGTGCCTTGGGCTTCCTCACAGCTTGGTAGCCTCAGGGAACCAGATTTCTGACATGTTGATTCAGTTTCCAAAAACGAATGTTCAAATGAACATAGTGGAAACTGAATTCCCTTCTATGTCTGGCCTTGGAAGTCACATAACATCACTTCCCTCGTTACTTACTAGTCAAAGTTGTCACTACAACCAGTTTCATCAGGAGAGGGTATAAACACCACCTCCCAATGGGAGCTGTGGCAGAGAATTTGCAGCAACCACAGTGCCTGTTCTGAACCACAAAGCAAATCATGACATTGCCTGATGATGGCTTCCAGCTGCCTTAGCAGTGACTCTCAAGCGGGTATACCCGCTCTAGATGATGGCTCAGGATCTCCTGAGGAGCAGTCCAGTCTTCTGGGGGTTTGTGTTCTCTAGAAGTCATGAGCTCATCCAACCAGCTTAGTCTTATTCGTGAGCACCCTTCCACCAAGTGCATACAGAGCCAATACTTGCTCCCATGGCATCTGTGTGCAAGTGTAAAAGGTGCTCCTTACCCCCCGCCCCCCGCGACATAGACAGTACCCTGTTCCAGTATACACGAGCATGGTAAACAAAGCATGGATTATATTGAGTCCCCACCCCCTTGCTCTCTAAGCCAGGTGTCTTTGTGTATGACAAGAGATGCACAGTGATGTATAATGCCCCTGGGAACACAGCTCTTTCTGGGTGTTTCACAAGACAACCCAGCACCTACAAAAGAGTTCTCCCCATCCTTGCCACGCCCTTAACTGTCTTTGTGCTCCTACACCCTGTGTCCAGTCCATCAGGACACCATATCACCTTTCTCTGCAGACATGTATCACAGTCTAGCTGGAGTACAGTTATGAGTGCTCTTCTAATCTTCCCTACTAGAGAGCAAGCTCCTCGAGGCAGAGACAATACCTCATTCACTTCCATGCAAAGAGAAGGCAATTGCTTATATGCTGCAGTGTGATGTACCAGAGAGTGTCTCTCTCCCATCACAGCGCCCAAATGCCTCAAATCCCAACATTAGAAACTCCTTTCTCCGGGTGCCTGAGGCCACTTTAAATGCCAGCATGCCTGGTACATCCAATTCATTCCCACTGAAGTGTCCGTGGCAAATCACAGCTGCTTCCTTCATGCAAATGCAGTAGGCCCGTGGGGGAGAACAAGAACAACACCAAAAGAGAAGGATGATGGAAAGAAAGGCCCACAGAACAATTTCACCTTGCCATTGCCCTGTACATGTACATTACCAACACCCCACTGTGGCAGAGCCGTCCTCAGCTGGCTAAACTGAAAAAGGTTTCATACTCAGAATGCCCCCACACTGTTCCTCTTCTCCACAGATGCTACTCACACCAGAAAACATAAAATAAAGTTCCTCAAGACCTTAAAAAAAAGAATTTCTCTATAAAAGTTAAAAAATAAGAGGGAACAATCTAACCAAGATGACGGAAATTGGTAGAACCTTTCTGAGAAGCAATTTGGCTCTCTGTGTCATAAGCCAGAAATGCCCCTTCTGGCAACTGATCCTATGGGGGAGGGGACAAAATCCAGAAAAAGAATTAGATACAATGATACCCGCCTATAATGGTGAACAAAATGGACAGCCTAAATGTCCAACAGTGGGAGGTTGGGTAACTAATATAAGAGAATACAATGCAGTCAATGAAAGTGGTATTTTCAAGCAATGTTTAATGACATGGGGAAATGCTCATGATATAATTTAGTGGATAAAGCAAAACACAAAACTACATATGCAGTATGGGCATGTTTACATTATTGTTTATTGCTGTATACACAGTGCCGAGAACAGTGCCTGGCTCAATAAATAATCACTAAATTAATGTATATCATATACATAATATATAATATAACATATATAACATAGTCATTGAATGACTAAAATAATGGAGTGCTCTCACAATGTGTCAAGCTCTACACTAAAGCTTCATGTGGCATACATATCCCGTTAACCTTTACCACAATCCTCGTGAGGCAGTTACTGATACTATCCCGATTTCTACAGATGAGAAAGTTGAAAGCCTGAGAGGATAAGTGATTTTGCTCAAGGACACAGAGTTACTAAATGGCAGAGCTAGGACTCGAACCCAGGAAGTCTGATTCCAGAGGCTAAGCTCTTTAACAGTACAGTAATACTTTATGTATGCCTTTGCACACATCTGGAAAAAAGACTGGGAGAAAAAACACCACCATGTTACTGGTACCGTATCTCTGGGTGACAAGGTAAGAAGGAACCGGTATTTTCTTCTTTTGCTTTCTTTTATGTTCCCAAGTCCCTACAATAATTTTGTATTGCTTTTGTATTCAGGCATTTTTTTTTGAAACAATAATTTCATTTTTAACCAACCAAGAACTCTGGTGCTTTTAGCGATCAAGTCCAGCCCTTGGTCCTGACCCCAGTCCTAACCTAGCCGTATGCTCCGATTCTCCCTTGCCAAACCCACCCCGACTCCTAGCTCTAAGTGTAAACAATGCTTCCTAACTGAAGTTGGAGTCAACTCTGTGTCCCCTTGCACCTGCCCTGCCTAGTGTCTAGCTTTTTGGCTTCCCTTGGTCTAAACCCTTTTTCTGCCTTTGCCACCCAGGCTCTCTGCCTCCTGGCAAACCATCCCCACCCCATTCCTGCCCCCATCTTTCCCTCCCAGAGCCTATAGGCTCCGTATGACATCACTGCCACATCCACTGCAGACTCCTTGCAGCACACAGGATTCAGGGATGGGCCACATCAGCCCTCTCTTTCCCCTATAACTTATTCCTTTCCCTCTTCAATCACAGACCCCAAGCTGATCACACTACTCGAATAAGGCCCTGATCAATGCTAAGGAGTTATCTTTTATGATTCCTGCAGGTTGTATTCCTGTTATTATTATACATCACAGCATCACATTAGCCTTCAAAAAAACAAACCAGCATCGATTTGCTGACTCACTCTATGGTCTCCTATGACGCCCAGATCTTTCCATTATGTTTGCATCTCCAGGCAAGGAGAGAATTGATTTCCTCTCCAGCCCTCTCTAAGAGGTTCCTGTTCACTCGCTGCTCCCAGTCTCCTCCCTCCCTCCCTCAGTACGGCAAGTGGAAAAGTGTAGAAAGCAGCAAAACCCTGAGGTCTATTTGTTAAACCCCTGAGCAAAAACAAAACAAGACAAAACAATCACAAGAAGTAAACTAAAGGCTCTTGCCTACTTTCCACCAGAAGTCTCAATTTTTGTTTGGAAAAAACTTGGATGGCCGAAAGTAGTTTATTTTATGGGCTGTAAATCAATACAGTGGGGGTAGTTAGGAGCTTAAGCTATGGAGTCAGAGAGATCTGGGTTCAAAATCCAGCTCCAAGCCATGTGATCTTGAACAAATCCCTTTGCCTCTTCAGACCTCAGTTTTACCACCTACAAAATGGGAGTAATTATAGTCCAGTCAGTTCTGCTATAATGCGATGTTTGTGTTCCTAAAAATCACATGCTATGTAAAATTGTGAATTAAAAGCCACAGGACTTACGGGAAAAAAATAAGTTTGGAGGCACAACACTCAAACTCTTCATCAGCAACATATTTTCAAAGATGGGAACCTAATAAAAACAGTATCACAATTTCATGCATGTCAAATGGTCAAGTAACACATCAATACTACAATAAAGGTGGCACTTTAAAAAGACCTGGAGTTTGCTGGTGCAAAAGAAGTTGAAAGAGTCGCAGCCTGTGAATTCTTGCCAGGTGGTGGAAGGAGGGTGATCTGAAATGGGACAGAAGTTGTAAGGGCAGGTGTGGACGGGTGTGACTCCCATCACACATGGGGAACTGAGAGGGCTGCCGGATGGTGTGCGGGGGGAGGACACGCATGCTTTGTGTGCTCCTGGGTGGTTCAGTTCGGCGGGACGCCATTTCCTGTGCTCAGCGACTGTCCCTTGTGGAAGAAATCGTGCACAAGCAAACATGAAGTTCAAGTTATGCTCAAATTGTTCCCTAATATGTCAGTCGCATTAGAACAAATTCACATTTTTCAAAACAAGAGTTCTAGTGGAACTGCCTGTACTGACCTCCTCGGCTTGGGAAGATTACATGAAAAAAGACTTTTAGCAAAAGGTCTGGCACATGGTCAGCTCCCAATAAAAGATAGCTGCAGTTATCAAAAGCAGCAGTAATAGCTCAAACCTATGGACCCTATAGTGCCTGCAGATGGAACCCAGAACTGCCTTGATGTGTGTTTTCCTGCGCACATCTCATGGGAGGCAGCAGAAGCCCAGGAAAGCTCAGCTCTGCTCAGAGTCAACTCTCCCCACACCCTACTGAGTGCCTATTTGCAATTAACTCTCTGAATTTTTATGTATGTATGTATGTATGTATGTATGTATGTATGTATGTATGTATGTATTTAGTCTCTTATGGCCCTAGAGTGCCAGATAGTGGCTAAGCAGGGCAGGATCTACAAGAGGAGCCAGGGGCCCAGCTCTTGGTTTGAAAGAGCTTCCTCTCTCTCTGATCAGTGAGAGGGTGCGGTATAAGGGGAGGGCAGGGCTGGCTAGCTGGAGGGCCTTCAATAAGCAATAGGAGACATTGTTGGTTCGGAAGCAGGGAAGTGACAGGATCAGAGCCATTGTTTAGAGCAGATGTCAGCAACCTTTTTCTGTAAAAGTCCAGATAGTAATTTTGGGGCTTTGCAGGCCATAGGATCTCTGTTACAATGAATCAAATCTGCTACCATAGCATGAAAGCAGCCATAAGCAGCCATAAACAATACATGCATGAATGAACATGGCTGTCTTCCGGTAAAACTTTATTTATAAAACAGGCAGTGAGCAAGATTGAGGCCACCGTTGGCCAATCTCTGCTTTAGAGAAGTCTCATCTAATAGAATTTGTGCCACGAATGCAAACCACATAGGTAATTTCAAATTTTTCTAGTAGCCACATTTTTTAAAAATCAAAAGAAAATGGGATCATTAATTTTAATGTATATTTTATTTAGCCCCCAATATATCCAACATATTATCATTTCAACATGGCATGAACAAAACAATTATTAATGAGATCTTTTACATTCTTTTTTATCATGCCACATCTTTGAAATCTGTCATGGGTTGAATTGTGGACCACAAAACGATGTTGAAGTCCTAATCCCAAGTACCTGTGAATGCGATCTTATTTGGAAATAGGGTCTTTGCCAATGATCACGTTAAGATGAAATCATGAGGGTGGACTCTAAGCCAATATGACAGTTGTCCTCATTAAAAAGGGAAATTTGGATGCAGAGACAGACACGAAGACAGAAGGCCAGGTAAAGAAAAAAGGCAGAGATTGGGGCGATGCAGCAGAAGCCAAGGAATGCCAAAGATGGCCAGCAGACCACCAGAAGCTAGAGGAGAGGCCTGGAACAGATTCTCCCTCACAGCCCTCAGAAGGAACCAACCCTGCCCACACCTGGATCTTGGACTTGTTAGCCTCCAGAACTGTGAGACAATACATTTCTGTTGTTTAAGCCATCCTGTTTGTGGTATTTTGTTACGGCAGCCCTAAAAAAGGAATACAAAAATCTACGTCTTTGTGTTTTATATTTTCAGCACAATTCGATTCATACTAACCACATGCCAAGTGCTTCATAGCCAGCCAGCCATGGCTAGTGGCCACCATATTGGACAGCACAGCTTGACAGAGAGCAATTTGGCTGCCTCAAATTGATTAGCTTAGAGACAGAAAGGAGTCAGAGACACGGAGAGCTTGAGGATTAAGTGTAAACAAAGGACTTTTTGAAAACTTGGACTGGGCATTTACTTTCTCTCAACAGTTTGGGGGACCCTCAAGAACTGATCACTGCACAGCCAAGGAATGCCCCATTTTCTTTAGCTTTGGTCACAGCCATTTCATCCCAGAGCTCTGTTTTTGCTCCTATGGTGTGTGATCATTTTTGTCTCCCAACTGACTTCTTCTGAACTCAAGATGTGATATTTTCCCTTGAAGTAATTTGGCAGTGTCATCATTTTATTGATCGTACATTCCCCCATTAACTGTATTCATGCATGCAATATATCATGTGAAGTGACAGGGAGATTGTAACAAAAAGTCTCGCTCCATTTTTGATATTTGACTGCTGACAGCTTTCAACCTTCTTTTTTTTTAAGATTTTATTTATTTATTTGAGGGAGAGACCACAGGCAAGAGGGAGAAGCAGACTCCCCACTGAGCAGGGAGCCCAATGTGGGACTCAATCCCAGGACCCCGGGATCATGACCTGAGCTGAAGGCAGAAGCTCAACCGACTGAGCCATGCAGGCGCCCCAGAGTTCTCAAGCTTCTTTTCCCTTTTCCCCTTTGGTTCCATGTCTATCAAGGCAATAAGAAAGCCTAGGCACTCTGTCCCTTGGTGCTGGTGAGGAAGCTCAAACCAAGAACACCCAAACCCACATGCCAGAATCTTCGCCCCAGCCCCATCTTCTCCTATTAAAACCTGAGCCACTCACCCCTTCTTCATTCAAGCCAAATGGATGGGCTTGAATGCCTGCCCTACTCTCCCCAGAAAGCCTCATGATGTGAATAATAAACTTTGCCATACCCTCTTGGTGCATGTGACATCATCAGCCTCAAGATCTGAATCAGTTTTGGGTGGGAGAAGGGGGCTTGATCCTGCTCTCTGTAGGAGAACTTCAAGATAATTGGTATTGACCGCTAGATGATCTAAGAGATGCCCATGGGCTCCTGGAGGTCTTTCTTCTATTGCTCTCAGCTTACTAACTGGCTCCACATCCTGCTGGCAAGCATGCCCTGCAAGCTGCTGCCTGCTAGTGAGCTTGCATTAGAGTTGTCACTGCATTTATTAAGTTCTAGCAAGCCTTGGTTACAGATATGACCAACCCAAGTCTGAAGTGTTGCATGTAGGGGCAAGAATGTGGGATTGTGGCCCTTCTTAATGTAGCCCTGGGTTAGACACCTCTGTCTCAGATTGAATCATGTGTTTCAAGTCCTGCACAAGCTATGACTGATGCTAGACTCAGGGGAATGACTCTTACTCTGTGACCACTGGTTGTGTTTCAAGTAGGCATTGGTCCTGTTTTATAAAGTGTTCAAGAAAAAGACTGATACCATGTGCAACATCATGGTCATGAGTGGTCATTGGTGTGAGGAAAAACAGTCACCATGTGGAGTGCTGAGATCACACTCCTAAAAGCAGATGGCCCATTAGGACCCTAAATTTCTCTGGTGAAACAAAGATTCTGATCCTCAGAATTATAGGGGGAGAAACCCATGGTACCCCCATGGCATAGACCCTTATGAGAAGCACCTTGAATGCTTTATCCCCACCCCTCTTAAAGAGCCAGAGGACACCATCACTCATTGGACCAATGAAGACTCCAGGTTCTATACAGTGTCACAGCTAGTCAACATGCCAAGAGGTTAATTCAAACTCAGTTTAAGCCCAGAGTCTCTAGACCAAATAAAACAATAATTGCCAAAAGAAAGGTCCCTAAACTTGATGATACTGATTTGAGACTCTCTAGAGGAACAAACTTATAAACATAACCAGGGTAGAGAGGATTCCCCCCAACATGAGGTATATCCAACAACCCAAAACAAAAAACAAAATAAAAAAATTTTTTCATACATGGGGAGGAAAGAGAAACTGAAACAGAGGCCTGAAATTTGACTCAATTACAAATCCGAATTTTACTAAAATAACTTATGCAACAGAAAAATAATAGGGTTCTGAATGGCTTTTGCACTTCTAAAACATACATTAACCTCTGCTGAAATGCACCAATCGGCAAACTTTCATGGCCTAATTGATACCATGGGGCTCAAATTACAATTATACCTGGGGATCTCACTAAAGTTAAGCAGGGTATCCTCTACATGCTTAGGGGAGTTTATCAAACATAAAATAAAGGACAAACAGGTATGCCTCACCTTAACCATCAGAACTACTGTCTTGGCTAAATTCCCCATGGTCATCCATGCCCATAGTGGGCACAGACTCTCTGACCCAATAAGTAATAAACTGAAATAAAATTAAATATTTGGCATTTACAATTGGCTTGATAAAAATGGAATCACATGAACTTCTTCCCTGCTGTTTAAAAATCATTAATAATAGCCAATAGCCCAAACTGGCCAATGCTCAAGCCTGATTAAAATGAATAGTGCCTAGCAGTGGATTACTTCAACCTTAACTACATGGTACCGCTGATTGAGGCCCCTCCAAAGTTAGAAGGAGCACAGTCCACAAGACTGCCCTCACTTCTGACACCAATTACAAGTTTAAGGGTTCTTGAGACCACACTCAGCTTCGGTAATTCACTAGAAGAACTCATAGAGCGGTGCCTTGCTGGCTCAGTCAGTAAAGCAAGTGACTCTTGATCTCAAGGTCCTGAGTTCAGGTCCCACGTTGGGTGGAGAGATTACATAAATAAATAAATAAATAAATAAACTTAAAAAAGAACTGAAAGCTGTTATACTCACAGTTATAGTTTATTACAGTGGAAGAATACAGACTAAAATCAGCCAAGGGAAGAGATGCATGAGACAAAGTCCCCGAAAAGTTCCAAATGTGGAGCTTCCAGTTGTCCTCTCTCCACAGACTCATGGACAACATTTCTTTCCTGGCATTGATAATGTGACAATACACATGGGGTATTGCTAATCAAGGAAGCTCACCTGAGCCTTGAGTCCAAAGTCCTTGTTGGGGCTTGATCACATAAAGCTGGTTGGCCATCCATGTGGCTGACCTCAATATCCAGCCCTTCCAGAGGTCAACTGATACCCTATGACCCGAAGCCCCCACCCTAAATCACATTGTTGGTATAGCCCAAGGCCCCAAGGCAAACAAAGTTATTCCCATCAGGCTCATAATTTAAGGGCTTAGATATTACTTCCAAGAAGCCAAGGGCAAAGGCTGGACCTGTCTTTGGACAAGGTGAAATTCTTTCCTATACACCTCCTATATACATATATACCCAATATTATTGAAATTATTGACTCCATCCAATCAACAACTGGAAAATCTTTTGCTATTGTAGATTTGGTGAATATGTTCTATTCAGTGCCTTTTTCAATAGTCTTTCAGCTGAAGTTTGCCCTCATCTTCAAAGAGACATAGTAAGCCTTTACCCAGCTACACGGGCATTATCTCAACAGCCACACCATTGTACACAATCTTTGCAGGAATCCAACTTTCCCTAAGAGCAGAGGTATGATATCACACTGATGACATCTTCTCCAAAGAAATTCACTTGACACACTCATTCAGGACATTCAAATAATCACAAAGGAGCTCACAAAAGGAGATGAGCCATTGCCCCACACAGAGTACAAGAACCTGCCCTTCAGTCAAATTACTGGGAATCATTTGGTCAGCCAAGGGCCACTCTATCACTGACACTGTCAGGAAACAACCATTGACCTTCTCAGCACCCACACCATTAAAACAAGCCAAACATCTTTTGGACATGTTGGGGTTCTGGAGGCAACATACTCCTTGTTTAAAAATTTTACTTAAGCCCACTTTATGCTGTTACTTACAAATCAGCTCATCTTGAATGGGGCTCCCTCCAACAAAAGGCTCTACAAAACAACAGGCACACTCCCATTAGTGTCCTCCAGAGATTCCTTCACTGTAGAGGTTTTAGCAACCTCCTCTCGTGACTTCTGGAGTCTCTGGACAACCCATGATGTCCAAAAGTTGTCTGTACAAAAAAAAAAAAAACAAAAACACCTGTTTTTTCTCTGGTACAAAAGACCTGTTCTCCTCAGCTTCATGCTACAGGCCATTACAGCAACTAATGCTGGCTGCATAGGGCCCTCCTGAAGAGGGAGACTCCTCCTGAAGAGGGAGACTCCCTCTGAAGAGGTGACTCAGTATTCTTTTGATCGTGGAGACAACACCCCTCCTTATGAAATGAAAATGATACTTACATGATGGAGCCAAGCCCTCTGGTATATGTCACCTTTAAGAAGGGGGGGTTCCCCTGTCCTCACTCTCTGGACAGATACAATGGTATTGAAAAAGATTATCCCTCTCTTATACTCAATGGACCACCAGGGGAGCTCCTTAGGATCAACTGAGTGATCAGAGAAGGGAGTTTGTACCCTTCATTCAGCAGTGCCGCTGGAGAGCTGCCATCCATCATCTAACCTGGATGTCCGTAATCAAAGACAGGACTCCACTGTCAGCAAAATTAGCCAAACTTCAGGGAATCATCCTAGCACTAGACGATACCTGGCCAACAATCAGTCCCATATGCACATTTTTATAGACTCTTGGGCTATTGCCAATGGTCTGGCTATCTGGTCTGACCAGTGACAACAATTCCTTATCCAAGGTTGCCCCCTTTGAGGTAAGGAATGCTGGGAATTTACTGCCTCACAGATACCCAAAATATAAATCAAGGTCACATGTATCACTGCATGTATTTAATACCACAATACAAGGTCTCAGCAAGGCACTCCTTATCCTCTTCAGAGTTCCACACATCAATGATAGTGAACAAGGCATTCATGTCACTTCTTAGACTATACAATGCTGGACTCTTGAACAAGGTATCCAATGGAACGTTCACTTCCCTTACTGGTCACAGGCTGCAACCCTCATAGAGCACCATAATGGCTTACTTAAACAAGTTCAAATTCAAATAAATAAAATAGGGCACAATTCAGTCATCTTGAAACATCAGAGGTGAATTGTAATAGAGCTCAAATCCATTTTGTGTGTTTGATTGCTGACACCTCTCAAGCCCCTCTTCCCCTTTGCCTTTCGTCTCACATTTAAGCAAGCCCATAAGGAGCCTAGATGATCCCTCCCTTTGTGCTGACAGGGAAGATCAAACCATCAAAATCTCAGCCCATGCATGGGAACCCTCACCCCTACCCCCACACCCTAACCATGATAAAACCAAAGCCACTAGCCAATGAACCAGTTTGGGAGCCTGCCCTGCTCTTCCCAGAAAGCCTCATGATATGAATAATAGCTTTTTCATACCACATTGGTGCATGTACGGGGTCATCAGCCCAACTTCAAAACCAATTTGGGACAAAGAGTGGATCCCAGCTCCTCAAGGCAACCACAAAACAGAGATTCTATCAATTAATAACTAATATAAGACATACCATCACATTTCTAATGAAAACTAACCCCACCTCTGGAAGAAATCAACTTTTAGTCACAAAAGGGGATTTTCACAATTGTATCCATGAGGGAATAAGACATTTTAGAAGCTTATATAACATATCACATACCTCCCCCACTCCCACTTAGTTACAAATTAATTTCCCCTTAAATATATTTGCAAAACTTACTTTTCTAGCCTGGCAGAAAAGAATGCAACATTCAAAGCCATCATATGTACAGAAATCCTGATAAAGAGTTTTAAAGAGCTGCACTGTTACAGCTACCCTGGTATTGTTAATCCTTGAAAAAGGGAGTTGGTGTTGCCCAGGAAAGCTTTGTTAATACTATAACCGTCACACATTTGATCACCAACAACAAAAAAGTAGCAGCAGTAGGATTGAAACCCTGAGTAGATTTTATAGAAGTAAAGGTTCTGTAAGAACCCTGTACAGTGGAAATGATATTGACAAATGCCATAGCAACCAAAACTGCTTGTCACCTTGTGAAGATTAAAATCTTCCTGATGCTCAGGCATTTGGCGTGTGTCTGTAAGTGAACATATGAATAAAAAGCTTCCCTCAGGGGCACCTGGGTAGCTCTGTCAGCTAAACGGCTGCCTTCGGTTCAGGTCATGATCCCAGGGTCCTGGGATTCGAACCCCACCTCCAGCTCCCTGCTCAGCAGGGAGTCGGCTTCTCCCTCTCCCTCTGCCCCTCCCCCGACTTGTGCTCCCTCTCTTTCTCTTTCTCTCTCTCTCTCTCAAATAAATAAAATCTTAAAAAAAAAAAAAAGCTTCCCTTAGAATAAAATCCATTCCAGGGCTGCTAATACTGTTCAAGAAAGAGGGAATTTTGATTCTGGAAGTCTCTCTTTTTCAGTCTAATCCTACATAGAAGATAACCATTTTAGGTTCCAGTGATAACAGAAAGGAGAAATCTGTATTTATGTGAGAATGTGAAGCAAAAAGGCACTTCCAGAGGCATCCGCTGCATCTCCCACCCATCAACAGGGTTGTGCTCCCAGGCAAGGCTCTTTGGAAATACTGTATTCCCACAGAATGGTATTTCATTTTCTTCCTTTGCCAAACGCTGATCACAGCCCTCACTCACAGAGTTATTTCTGGGTCTAACTTCCATTCTTCCTGCCCTGGTTTCAGTGCTTCTCATTGTTTTGGAGATTGTTTTCCTTATGCCTTACTGGTAGACTTGATGATGGTTCAGCATCCTGTCGGCTTCAGGAAAAGTCCTCAGCAATCTAATCCAGCCTAGTCCACGGGTTGATAAACTCAGAAATATTTCCTCCATTCTATCACAGTGCTCACTCTGGCATTAGTCCCCATTGAACACAAACGCTCTTCTCTCTGTCTTAGGAATCACTGCACTTCATTCTTCCTACCTGAAAGGAATTCTAATGGAAGATTCCTTTTTTTATTGTTGAAGTATACTTGATATACAATACTACATTAGTTTCAGGTGCACAGCATAGTGATTCAACATTTATATACATTACAAAATGCTCACCACAATAAGTCTAGTTACCATCTGTCACCATAAAGAGTTATTGCAATATTATTGACTATGTTCCCTATGCTACACTTTTCATCCTCTATTTATTTTATAACTAGAAGTTTGTACCTCTTAATCCCCTTCACCTTTTTGCCCATCCCCTAACCTCCCTCCCCCCTGGCAACCCCCAGTTTGTTCTCTGTATCTATGAGTCTGTTTCTGTTTGTTTTTTGTTCATTTGTTTTGTTTCTTAGAGTCCACATATAAGTGAAATCATATGATATGTTTCTTTCTCTGACTGACTTATTTCACTTACTCTCTCGGTCCATCCATGTTGTTGCAAATTGCAAAATTTCATTATTTTTTATGGCTGAGTCATATTATACTCTGTGTGTGTGTATGTGTGTGTGTGTGTGTACTACACCTTCTTTATCCATTCACCTATGGATGGACACTTAGTTTGCTTCTGTATCGTGGCTCTCGTAAATAATGCTGCAATGAACATAAGGGGTGCACTTATCTTTTCAAATTAGTGTTTTTGTTTTCTTCAGATAAATACCCAGAAGTGGGACTGCTGGATCATAGGATAGTTCTCTATTTAATTTTTTGAGGAAACACCATACTGTTTTCCACAGTGGCAGCACCAATTTACCTTCCCACCAACAGTGCACAAGGGTTCCCTTTTCTCTCCACCCTCAACAACACATGTTATTTCTTGTCTTTTTGATACCAGCCATTCTGACTGATGTGAGGCAATATCTCATTGTGATTTTGATTTGCATTTCCCTGATGATGAGTGATGTTGAGCATCTTTTCATGTGTCTGTTGGCCACCTGGATGTCTTCTTTGGAGAAATGTCTATTCAGGTCCTCTGCCCATTTTTTAAATTGGATTGTGTTTTGGTGTTGAGTTGTATGAGTTCTTCATATATTTTGGATATTAACCCCTTATAGGATATATCATTTGCAAATATCTTCTCCCCTTCAATAGGTTGCCTTGTCATTTTGTTGATAGCTTCCTTCACTGTGCAAAAGCTTTTTAGTTTGATGTAGTCCCAGTTGTTTATTTTTGCTTTTTTTGCCCCTGCCTGAGGAGACAGATCCAAAAATTTTGCTAAGACCAACGTCCAAGAATTTCCTGCCTATGTTTTCATTTAGGAGTTTTATGGGTTCAGGTCTTACATTTAGATCTTTAATCCATTTTGAGTTTGTTTTTACGTATGGTGTAAGAAAGTAATCCAGTTTCATTCTTTTGTATGTAGTCATCCAGTTTTCCCAGCACCATTTGTTGAAGAGACTGTCTTTTCTCCATTGTAAATTCTTTTTTTTTTTTTAAGATTTTATTTATTTATTTGACAGAGAGAGACACAGCGAGAGAGGGAACACAAGCAGGGAGAGTGGGCGAGGGAGAAGCAGGCTTCCCGCCTAGCAGGGAGCCCGATGCGGGGCTCGATCCCAGCACCCAAGGATCATGACCTGAGCCGAAGGCAGACGCTTAATGACTGAGCCACCCAGGCACCCCCTCCATTGTAAATTCTTGTCTCCTTTGTTGTAGATTAATTGACCATACAGGTATGGGTTTATCTCCGTATTCTCTATTCTGTTCTATTGATCTATGTGTCTGTTTTGGTACCAGTACCATACTGTTTTGATTACTGTAACTTTGTAGTGTATTTTGATATCTGGGATTGTGATACCTCCAGCTTTGTTCTTCTTTCTCAAGATTGCTTTGGCTTTTCAGGGGTTTTTGTGGTTCCATACAAGTTTGGAGATTATTTGTTCTAGTTCTGTGGAAAATGCTATTGGTATTTTGATAGGGATTGCATTGAATCTGTAGATTGTTTTGGGTAATATGGACATCTTAACAATATTAATTCTTCCAACCCATGAGCATGGTATGTCTTCCTTCTAATGGAAGACTTCTTCTTCCCTCTTTCCTCTCCCCTCCTACACACACACACACACACACACACACACACACACACACACACGTATGCACAACTTCTCGGGATTCACAATCTCAACAAAACAGAAAAAACAAAAATAACTTGAACTCTCCCTATGAGCTACCAATTTGATGAACCCCTCTGATCCCCACTCAGCTCTACAGGTAGTTGTACTTCTTTTCCATGTGAGGAAACTTAAGCTCAGAATCAGAGAAGAATTACTTGCAGGACAAGCACTTGGCGGAAATGAGATTCCAAGCTTTAATTCCTAGGTGCCCACAGTGCCCCAGTGACCTCAGGCTGGCCCAGCTCCCCACCATCAGGCCTGGAGATCAAGATCAGGAACACAGGGAGGCCAGGCCATTTCCTTCATCCCTCCCACCTTGAAAAGTACTAATAACACCATGAAAATACCCAGTGGTCTTTTCTGGGAGTCCAGCCTGAGGTTTACCAATCAACCCAATCTTCCAAAAAGACCAAGTAAACAGAACAAACAAACAAAGCAGAGTTCTACCCCTAGGGCTCTCTACCTACTTCTGTCAGGGGTCCTGCCCACTTCCCTCTAAAGATGTAGAGATCTCAGCTGAATCCTGAGCAGTGGGAATCTTCTTCACTGTTGAGCCTGGTATTCCCTCCTAGCTCTTCCCACTACAAGGAGGTTGCACAGTTACAATGGGAAGCAAGCATCTGAACACTGGCAGAAGAAATCAAGTTTGAACTCTGAACTTTGCACATGTGCAACAATAAAATTAAAAATATAGGGGCCATGTAAGGAAACAAGAAAAAGAAGAAACACATTTAAGAAGATCCACACAATGCAAATGCTTCTGTAAGTTTTGGATTTTCTTAAATGTGACATGTAATTGTTTCTTGCAATTGTATTTCTCTTATCATTTTCTCTCTCCAACGTCTTACAGATCTGCATTTCACAGAAAACACATTTGGTGATGGGTGTTGAATTGGAACGCTCTACTTGTGATAAACCTGTCCTGCTGAGTTTATATAAAAGGGGTGGGGTGGAAATCAAGTAAGAGAAGATAATGCCATAATTGAGACAATAATAATTCTTCTTCTTACTTTTGCTGTTAAAAACATTTTAGGGGCGCCTGGGTGGCTCAGTCGTTAAGCGTCTGCCTTCAGCTCAGGTCATGATCCCGGGGTCCTGGGATCGAGCCCCGCATCGGGCTCCCTGCTCAGTGGGGAATCTGCTTCTCCCTCTGCCTGCTTGTGCTCTCTCTCTGTTTCTCTCTGTCTCTCTCTCTCTGACCAATAAATAAATAAAATTTTTTAAAATTTAAAATAAAAATAAATGAAAATAAAAACATTTTAACATTTGAAGGGATGAAGACATGTCCTCTTAGTCTCTACTATTCAGTAACACAACTCCTTAGGAGGGAGCAAAGAGAAATCTCAGTTGCATTAAGAACACTGAGCAGGGGTGGGGCGCCTGGGTGGCTCCAGTCCTTAAGCATCTGCCTTTGGCTCAGGTCACGATCCCAGCCACTTGGGATCGAGCCCCGCATCAGGCTCCCCGCTCCGCGGGAAGCCTGCTTCTCCCTCTCCCACTACCCCCCTGCTTGTATTCCCTCTCTCGCTGTCTCTCTCTGTGTCAAATAAATAAATAAATAAATCTAAACAACAACAACAACAACACTGAGCAAGGGGGAAATGAAGGCCGGTGTTACAAGCCCCGTGGCCAAATTCAGAAGTGAATGATAATCAGGTTGCCGATCAAAACGCACAGGCGATCCAGGCACACATTTTGAATCCCATCCACATTTGCAGAAGGAAGAGGTAACAACGCCTGGAATGTTGCCTTTCAAAAGTATTAATGATGCCCTATAAATTTTGTCCGCGTATTAACAATAATTCAGTCCTCATTAAGCGCCGGTGCCGAAAGCAACCCGCATTTCGGCACAGCAAGCCCTTGCAAATTTATTTTCCCTTTGTTAAATCTAGTTTACTTTAATAGTTTGCCATGCAATAGGCAGAAGCTGCGTGGGGGTGGAAATCAATTTCTACTTCTGATCAAATACCGGGTTTTCTAACCAGCAGCGCCCACGCTCTTACGGACACGCGGGCATCTTCCTGGCTTCCGAAGAGATGGGGCTATGCCCGGGGCTGCAGATGACGTTTGAGCTCTGAACACGCTGCAGAGAGAGAAACCCCCCTCTCTCCAAACGAACATGGTGGTGGGGGCGGCAGATGACAGCCGCTGGGGCGCTGCGAGATGGGGGCTGGCAGGGGCGCCGCCTAAAGGGACCCGCAGCCCCGCTGGGGTCAGGGCGCGGTGGTCGCCTCGGCCTCGCCGTGCTGCAGGCTCGGCCAGCGGCAGGAGATGGCGCCCTCGGGGACGGCCGCGGCCAAGCCCCGCGCCCAGGGAGCGCCCCGTCAGAGGCACAGTTTATGTTTGTTTTGTTTTTAAATATTTTATTTATTTATTTGACAGAGAGAGACATAGCGAGAGAGGGAACACAAGCAGGGGGAGAAGGAGGGGAGAAGCAGGCTTCCCCGCGGAGCAGGGAGCCCGATGTGGGGCTCGATCCCAGAACCCTGGGATCACGACCCGAGCCGAAGGCAGACGCTTAACGACTGAGCCACCCAGGCGCCCCCAGAGGCACAGTTTTGTTAAAGAAATAAAAGTCCTGATGCGCTCCGCCCCCCTCCCGGGTCCGCGTTCGGCGCGCCCAGGGGGACCCAGGATCCCCGGGAGTGGAGGTGGAGGCGGCGCGGGGCGGTGCCGAGGTCTCCGCGATCACCGGCTGTGGGTCCGGCCGGCTCGGGGCGCGGGCCCCGGCGCACTGGCAGCGCCGGGGCACCAGAGGGCGCCGTGCGCACGGCTTGCTTGCGCCGCGAGCCCGGCAAGGTCGCGGAGTCGGGGGCCTGCGGGACGGTGGGGACCCGAGTGAGTCTTCCCTAGCCCGCGCAAGCCGCCGCGCGGCGCCTGCAGCGCCTCCAGGCCGCCCTGCGCAGTCCTGCACGTCTCCGGAACAGCCGATCAGACACTAGCTGATGACAAGCCAGCAAAACGCAAATGAAGGAGGGGGAAGCATCCCTAACACCTACGGGCGCTCAACCAAATGTCATTTTAAACTGCGGAGCAGGAGCAGTTGCCGTCAGACCCCCTGCCGCCGCACCCCATAACCCCTCAGGGCTGGCCCTGTCCTGAGGCACACCCCGCCTCAGAGATGCAACGGCGCCCCACACCACGGGGGCTTCCTGTGTGGGACGCCACAGAACGGCCGCACAGTCCTCGAAATAGCACCTACTACTTGCCGTGGCTGCTGAGGACTTCCACATAGATCGTCCTACTCGATCCCCAAAAGAATCCCACAAGGCATTCTTAGCCCCACTTTACAGATGGGGAAACTGCAGCTCACAGGGTCGTAGGAACCTGTCCAAGTTCACAGTGAAACCACGTTCTTCTCACTGCATGCAAGGCCTCCCTGATGGGGAACACAGCTGTCCAAATGGCTGCTTGCACACTTCTTCAAGCCGGCAGGAAATATCAGAGCTCAAAGTATGCGTGTGAATTCATCAAAAATAACTCAGGCTCTAATCCCTTTTCACTTAGGAGGAGGAAAAAAAAAAAAAACAAACCAAACCTTCCTCTGGTGCCCTTTCAATGCCCTATCGCAGACTGGTTGAAGGAAACTTCCCCACTTGAGTTAGGAAGTGACCACACACAACAGGAAACACAGTGGTCCCCAGACACCTCGAGCCTCTTCTGGCAGACTCTCAGGCATGGGTTCTTGGCAGCATTTACAAGATCTGCCTTCAGCCCCTAGCCAAAGGGGAAAGCGTCCAGTGGTTGAGAGGTGACACCAAGCACACTGGTATGAGCTGCTGAGGCCAGGGTCTCACCTCCTTCCGGAAGCCTGTGCCTGCTCCTTGGGCCCTCGTTAGCAGCTCCTGCCTCTGACCTCCCCGCAGCGCTTGCTGTAGGAGCCATCCCGTAGCAACTTGCTTACTGCCACGTCCTGGTCTCTGATTCTCTCACGGGTGAGCTGGCGACAACCACAAGAGCAGAGGCCATGTCAGCACTGGGAGAGTTGTGCAAGTGAATTATGACTGCCTCTCTGCTTAACAACATCTATCACTTTCCACCAATTAAACAAGGTGACCCTGTCTGCTTTTTCTTCTGGTTTTTACATTTGTTTATTGGAAACAGTGAGGCCCGCTGACAGGTATAGTTTATAAAAAGACAACAGTAACTGTGAAAATGCGAATCATCTCCTTTGCACGATACAATGTTCACGGCACCCTCTCTTCTCGTTCGGATCCCTGTTCCGTCTCTCCAAGTTTTTACTTAAATCCCAGTTAGTTGTATACAGTGTAATAGTTTCAGGTGTGCGGTGTAGTGATTCACACTTCCATACATCAGCCCGTGCTCATCACAACAAGCACCCTCCTTACTCCCCGTCACCTATTTCACCCAGCCCCCCACACACCTGCCTTCTGGTAACCATCACTTTGTTCTCCATAGTAAAGAGTCTGTTTCTTGGTTTGCCTCTCTCTCTCTTTCTCTTTTTTTTCTTTTTTTTTTGGACCTGTATTTTGTAGGCATGTATGCTACAGAAAGCCAAACACAAATTCATACTAATAGGAAACACTGCTGTCCAGCAAATTCCCATCTTCTCCACCATTTGCTAGAATGTGCTTAGAGTAGAGTGTCCTGTAGCAGTCAGATGTGCTGGGCGGGATCTCTCTCTCTCTCTTCCCCATAATGTGGAACCCAAACTGGCTGTTACTGGTAAGAAATGGAAAGACGGGGCGCCTGGGTGGCTCAGTTGGTTAAGCGACTGCCTTCGGCTCAGGTCACGATCCTGGAGTCCCGGGATCGAGTCCCGCATCGGGCTCCCTGCTCAGCAGGGAGTCTGCTTCTCCCTCTCCCACTCCCCGTTTGTATTCCCTCTCTCGCTGTGTCTTTCTCTGTTAAATAAATAAATAAATAAATAAATAAATAAATAAATAAATAAAAGAAATGGAAAGACGAGCAGTGAGGGGGGAGGAGGCAAGGATTGATGAAGGAACATGATGAAAAAGGCAGAACATTAGAGGGGATGTTGGAAATTGGAAAAGCAACAAGGCAGTATGGATATTACAAAGCCCAATAACTGAAGAGATGGAGTGTTATGGTCTTAATGCTTGTGTCTCCCCAAAATCCATATGTTGAAATCCTAGCCCCCAATGTGATGGTATTTGGAAGTGGGGCCTTTGGGAGGTGATTAGGTCATGACGCTGAAGCCCTCGTGAATGAGGTTAGTGCCCTTATAAAAGAGACCCCAGAGAGCTCCCTCACCCTTTCCATCATGCAAGGACACAATGAAAAGACAGAGGTTTGTTGTTTTTTTTTTTTTTTTTTTACTATTTTATTTATTTATTTGACAGAGAGAGACACAGCGAGAGAAGGAACACAAGCAGGGGGAGTGGGAGAGGGAGAAGCAGGCTTCCCGCAGAGCAGGGAGCCCGATGCGGGGCTCGATCCCAGGACCCTGGGATCATGATCTGAGCCAAAGGCAGACGCTTAACGACTGAGCCACCCGGGCGCCCCGAAGACAGAGGTTTATGAATCAGGAAATGGGTTCTCCCCAGACACGAAATCTGCCTTGATCTTGGACTTCCCAGCCTTCAAAACTACGAGAAATACATGTCTGCTGTTTAATCTCTCCTCTGTTAGAGCAGCCCAAACTGACTAAGACACAGAGGAAGGCCTAAAGAATTGAGACTTCTTGCTAGACCATGGTATGCCACCCAAGTAGTTCCATCCAAAGCACACACACCTGCGGAAGCTCTAGAGTTTCCAGATCCACCCCATCATGCTGAGCTGCTGCCTCAGCCTGAACATGAGTTCCTCAAGCTAGCTAATGTGCTTTGGTTGAAAAGGACAGAGTCCCATTCAGGATCCTTTCAGAAAATGGTCCACCTCATGAATAACTGAATCTAGTTCCTGATCCCCAGTGGCTGTTAACATCACAAAGAGAGAGACAAGCAGACACCATGCATCTCCTGATGGAAGCGCCTAACACCATCTATGAAGGAGTCTTGCCAAAAGGCATACGTGAGTCTGATGAAGCATCAGTCCAACTACCAATTTACAGGAAAACAGAAAGGACAGAGGAACATATTAAAAGACATCACAGGGATGCAAAGGTAAGATCCAGACACTCTACAGAACAAATGATCTCA
Source organism: Neomonachus schauinslandi (assembly GCF_002201575.2). Taxonomy (NCBI): domain Eukaryota; kingdom Metazoa; phylum Chordata; class Mammalia; order Carnivora; family Phocidae; genus Neomonachus; species Neomonachus schauinslandi. Next base: position 14,921,233 of record NC_058419.1, read on the forward strand.
TTTCTTTAACAAATCCATTGGAGAGAGAGGCTATGGGGGAACCTATAGATAAAGAAGGCTTAAATACATATCAAGCAATCACAGTTGAAGACCTTTTTTAGCTCCTGATTCCAACAAACTGTATAACTTTAAAAATCCTATGGCATCTAAGAGATAATTAGAAATTTTAATACTCAATGGATAGCCTGTGATATTGAAGAATTATTGTTGATTATTTCACATGTGGTAATGGCACTGTGTTTATGGTTGTTTTCTTGAAAGGCTCCTGGGCTTAATTCAGAGATACATACTGAACTATTCACAGATGAAATGATATCAGAGGTTTGCTTCAAAATGTTCTAGGAGTGAATAATACTAATATATATATATATATATTATATATATATATATATTAGTATTATTGATAACAGCCAAAAAGTGGAAACAACCCAAATGTCCATCAACTGGTAAATGGATAAATGAAATGTGGTATATCCATATAGAATGGAATATTATTCAACCAAAAAAAATGTACAAACTACTGATACATACTACAGCCTCAAAAACATTTGCTAAGTATAAGAAGCTAGATGCAAAATCTGCGTATTGTAGGATTCCATTTATATAAAATGTCCAGGAAAGGCAAATATATACAGAAAGCAGATTAGTAGTTGCAGGGGGCTCAGGGTGGGAAAGAGAGTGCAGGGAAATGAGCACCAGGAATCTCTTTGGAGTGACAAAAATGTTCTCAAACTGGATGTGGTGATATTGGTACAACTCCGTAAATTTACTAAAAGCCATTGAGTTTTACACTTAAAATGGGTGAATTTTATAGTTTGCAAATTATGCCTCAATAAAGCTGTTTTGCTTTTAGTGCTCCAGGGGATGGGAGAAGGGAGCGGGTGGGAATTAAATGAAACAAGATTGGCTATGATCATTGCTTAAGCTGGGTGATGGGTATAGGGGTTTATTAAGCTATTGTCTTCAATTTTGCATATGCTTGAGAATTTCCACAATAAAAATAATTAAAAAGTGAGAGGAAGAGCTTGGAAGCTGAAAGTCGTCAGGGGCTAAGGCTTCTCTGGGAACCAGCTACTCCCACCATTTCCCTTTCTCCTGTGTCACATTCCTGGTGTCTCTGCTCTCTTGCCCATGCCCCTCTAACAACCAACTGACCAAGCCTCTTGATATTCTCTAGCCCAAATCCCGGAGGGCACTTTCTGCATTACCTGGTTGATTGCCAAGGCCACTCTTAGGCCAAGCCCTTGGTGCCAGCCTAGATAGGGACCACTCTTGGGTCAGGTGTCTGTTCCTGGTCTGAACAGCCCATACCAAAACAAACAAACAAACAAAAACCAAAACAAAACACACAATGATATGAGCCTAGTTCCCTGAGAAAGGGGGTCGTGGAATAGGCTGTTTGGGCTAGAAGCAGAAATTCAGCACAGCAGACACTAACTAGCATGTTCCATATAGCTCCCATCCCTATTTCCTGTAGAACATAACACTAGCTGTTGCATTTCTGGAACTGCCCCCTCTGGATGTGGCTCTGGCAGTTGAGTCTGAGACTGAGAACATGGTTGGCAACAAGAATGAGCAAAAGTGATGGCAGGTACCCCAGTCTAGCACTGGACAGCAAAAGCTACAGAACAAGTCAAAGTCTTCTGAAGGGCCGGCCCGTGGACCTAAATGCAGACTAAAGACACTCAAAGAGCTCCCAGCAACCTGGAGGGTTCACTAATTCAGCAGGCCTGGTACCCATCCTCAGCACCTTCATTCTGGTGGCCAACTCTCAAGGTTCTGTCCTGAAAGTCCTTGACCATAAAGATGATAAGAGAGGTCCAAGAAGAAAGAGAAAAAAAACTTCTGGGCAGCCAAAACTCTCTCTGCCTACTTGTAGTGGGGCAAGTAAGTGATGGTGTGTGGTTCATTAGCAGCAGTTCACCCCTGCCGCCTCCGAAGTGGTTGATTATAAACATTTCCCTGGTTATTACCCCATGAGCACACCTACAACCACCCACAGAAACGGCATGTTGCCTTCGCCCGGGAAAGTGCTACATTTGAGCAAAAAAAAAAAAAGCTATTGAGCCTCCAAGCCCCATTGGCTTGTCCCACTTGAATACAGCACAGGAAAAGTAGGACTCTCCTCCTGCCACAGTTACACTCCAGCCGCCACTCCAGCTCTTTGGCTGGGTCAATGCCAAGGGTAAATTCATGATGCCAAGCAGATATCCAAGGCTGACACAATTAATTCCAATTAGCTGGCCCCTTTTTCTTCAGCCTATTGGCTCCAAAGAAGCTTTTCTCTGATGGTGCTAGTCTAGCCCAAGCTCTCTCAAGCTCCATAGCTTGGGTAGTTACTCTCCATAAACGTTCACCACGAAGGGGGCGGGCGGCCTGCACGCAATGCTGCTCAGCCTCCAGCATGGACACTGTGCTTCACAATGGGCCAGACACACCCTCCGTTGCATGCACCAAGCAACACCAGTGCCCTTTGCCCAGCACCTTCTCTGGATTCCAGCATCCCCCTGACCTTTCTCCACAGCTCCACGGCACAGATGAGTTTGCTCTCCCAAAGGAAATGACATCTCCATCAAGAACTAAAATATCTGTGTGAGAGAGGGTCTGCCTAAAAACATTCCCTCTCCTCCACCATTTACTTGTCCTGAGGCTCGCTTCATTTTTAGGTCACTGGCTTTCTAAGTCTACTCATTTCACCCATTAGTCCTTCACCCTCATTCAAACGTCCTTTGCATCTGAACATACTTCCCTCTTTACCTTACTCTGTACTTGGCCATTTTTTTTCATAGATTCTGGCTGGTATAATAGAAAGCATGGATTCTCCTCCTCATTTGCCTACCACAGAAGCACTTTCCAGCCATTCCACACCCGCCAGCAAGCCTCCCACAAGAGAAGCCCCTTGACCTGAGATGCTGTGAGAATCGGCCCACTTGGCCCTCATTCCCTCTCCTGATTATTGTTGGCAGAGCTTAGCACAACCTCTCAGCTCCAGAGTTACTGTCCAAGGGGAAATGGCTCCTTCCAGATACAGTCAAGGCTCTGGATCAATTCTGGTGGTTTGCTGATCACCCACACTGGTCATAAAGTCAGAGCACAAGCAAGCTGCAAGGGAGGATGCCAAGTTCAGGGCAGTCCAGGAGCCATTTTCTAGAGCAGGGGTTAACCAAGACTCCCTAGACTCCAGATTCAGTGGATTGCCTTCAAAGATCATGAACACGCTACAATTGGGTTCAGACTGGTGTGTGTAATGTGCGGGTGTGGATGTGGGTATGTGTATTTTTTGGTGGACAGGGCCCTGGCTTTCATCAGCTTTTTTTTTTTTTTAAGATTTTATTTATTTATTTGACAGAGAGAGACATAGCGAGAGAGGGAACACAAAAGCAGGGGGAGTGGGAGAGGGAGAAGCAGGCTCCCAACTGAGCATGGAGCCCGATGCGGGGCTCAATCCCAGGACCCTGGGATCATGATCTGAGCTGAAGGCAGACAGTTAACGATTGAGCCACCCAGGCGCCCTTTCACCAGCTTTTCAAAGGGGCCCCTCATCCAAAAAAAAAAAAAAAAGTTAAGAATCACTGTTGTCAAAGAAACAGTAGGCTTGGTCGGCGGTTCTCCTCAGACCATTGTGGAAAAGACTGGAAAGCCAGAGTCCAGGGCAGGGCCTGGTAGAACTGAGAGTGGTATTTCAGGACCCTTTCTCCCCAGAGCCAGAGAGCCCAGCCACAGCCAGCAATCCAGATCGAAATGCTGACTCCAAGGTTCAGACACTGAAGGGATCCAAAACTCTTGCCCAAGGCTCAACCTAACTCCTTACTCACGGTCAAGGGTGCACATTAAAAAGGTGGTAATGCAAACTGAATCATTGGGACCACAGTTATAGATCCCTGTCCTTCCTATGGGTCGTCCCCTCAGGAAAAAGAGAAAAGCGAGCCCGGAGAAGGGTAATGGCCTTCTAATTATCATACAGGGAAACTGTGACTGAGACAGGCCAGAAGCCAGGTTCTCTGACACCACAGATTGGCATGGAGCCCCCACTGGTTTCATCTGTCCTCCTCCTGCACCCCGGGCCGTTATGAAAGATGGAGGCCTAGAATTAGTAACAGGTACTGATCAGGTTATTGCGAGTAAAGCCTTCAGAAATGCTGATCCCAGAATAACCAGGGCCAGCATCCCGGTGGGACAGGGAAAGCCAAAGAAATCCACCACACACTTATTTACTTCATTCTAGCAAAGGGAGCCCTGACCGAATGTGAGCATTAGTTAGGAGACGATTTGAAGAAGTTAAGTAAGTCAAGAACCTCAAGAGGCCTGTAATGGTTTAGAAAGCATCTAACTGAAAAACCAGGGTAATATGTGGCAAAACACACACACACACACACACACACACACACACAAAAACAAAAACAAAAACAAAACAAAACAAAAAAACACTAAAATACCAGAAACTTGGGTGACACCTGGGTGGCTCAGTCTGTTAAGCGTCTGTCTTAGGCTCAGGTCATGATCCCAGGACCCTGGGATCAAGTTCTGTATCAGGCTCCTTGCTCAGCTGGAAGCCTGCTTCTCCCTCTGCCTGTACCCTTCACCCTGCTTGTGCGCTTGCTCTCTCTCTCTCTGACAAATAAATACAATCTTTTTTAAAAATAAATAAAATAAAATACCAGAAACTTGGAAAGAACTATCTTCCAGCAATAAGTAGCCAAGTAAGAGAGAGATGAGCAGTGTGAAAAGAGCTCCTTCTCCAAATGGAAAGGTGGCTCAAGCAAAGGGAACAAAGACACTATCCAAGAGTGGCAGGACAGAGGCAAACTAAAAATCAGGAGGGACCAAGGGAACTGGAGAGAAACCAGGCAAAGTACCTGAAAGCCAAAGCCAAGAGCCCCTTGAGGTATGGTCTAGGAAGAATGCCAGCAAGATGATCAGTGAAGACAACTGACAGGTGGGATAACAGCCATGCTTGAGAAGCCAAGAAGTGAACAGATGATACCATACAGGATATCACTGGGACGTCTGTTCCCTAGCTCTCACTGGAAGTGTCCAAGTTGCTAGACTAGATAGTGGTACATGCTGTGGATGTCCAAGGCCTACAGAGTAGCCTAAAAGTACAGCCTTCACTAGAACTCAGTGGTAAAGTGTCCCCATGAAACTAGGCCAGAAGGGACAACTTGTCCTCACCAAGGGCCCCCATGACAAAGGCTGGCACGTTGACAACATGAGTTCCATTGGTAAGGTAGGGCCCTAAAGAGTTCCATTGGTAAGGTAGGGTCCTAAAGAGTTCCACTGGTAAGGTAGGGTCCTAAAGAGTTCCACTGGTAAGGTAGGGTCCTAAAGAGTTCCACTGGTAAGGTAGGGTCCTAAAGAGTTCCACTGGTAAGGTAGGGTCCTAAAAAGAACCTGGGGCATGGGCTGGGAAATACATAATTTTTATAACAAAGAATGAGCTCAATGGCCAGGTGGACAACAGTTTACACAAGATGAAATCATGCCTGACCAGTCTATCAGAAATTTTTAAGCAGTAAAAAGCATGAATAAAAAGGGAATATGAAAACAGAAGCTTTTTGATATACTGCCAAATCACCCTGGGATTGAGAGTATGTTTGCATCATGGATAAGCAATGGGCATAGGGACAGGAAACAGGGATAAACCCGACTTTCTCTAGGGAGAGAAGTGTAGACACTATGGCCTTCCCCCAAAGACTAAAGAAGATCTAACTTGTTTGATTTACTCAAAAATTATGTGGAAGAAAGTCAGCCTAGTAAAAACTTCAGGTTTCCAGGCAACACCCAACCCTTCTGGGTAGTAACATGTTAAGCTCTTTAGATTAAACTGCAGGAAGATGCTGAGAGGCTGTGTGAGTGGGCTGAAAAGTAGCAGGTGAGCGTCAGTGTAGGCAAGTGCAACATAATGCACTGAGAAAAAGAATCCCATTAACCACTCAAAATAACACACGGAGCAATCAAGCCTCCTTTGTACAAATCCTTGGGACATCTGCATACAAAATGAAAGGGCCAATTTTACTATTAGACCAATGGAGTGACATAGAGGTCATCTACTCAAACTCTTCCTTTGAGGAATGACAATGTGGAGGCCCAGGGACAAAGCCAGGACTAGAACCAGGAGCACATCCACTGGACAAGAGTATTTAGTCTCTAAGCATCAGCTAACAGATCAAGATCATGGAAACAATGTGGTGTAATGGAGGAATATGGGTTTTCGAGCACAATCAGATTCCAGCTCCATTTCTAGCTGTGCACAAATTAAGCGAGTCGCTCAATCTTTCGGAGTCTCGGTTACCTCAACTGTAAGATGGGAATCATGCAAGGTTGTTATGAGGATCAGAGATATTTTAGAAGTGCTCTACAAGAGGATCTGAATAGGCATTTCTCTAAAAAAAAGATATACAAATGGCAGCATGCACATGAAAAGATCATTAGGGAAATGCAAATCAAAACCACAATGAGATACCACTTCACATCCACTAGGATGGCTAGAATCAAAAAATGGGAATTAACAAGTGTTGGCGAGGATGTGCAGAAATCACAACCCCAATACACTGCAGATGGACATGTAAAGTGGTGCAGCTCTTGTGGAAAACAATCTGGCAGATCCAGGGCTAAACGACATCACCATATGACCCACCGATTCCACTCCAAGGCATACACCCAAAAGAACTGGAAACAGGTGTTCAGACAAAAACTTGTACATGACTGTTCACAGCAGCACTATTCACAATAGCTCAAAGGCAGAAACACCTCAAGTGTCCATCAACTAATGAACAGATAAGCAAATGGTGGTCTATCCATACCATGAAATATTATTTGATCATAAAAAGGTATGAAGGGCTGATACATATCACGACATGGATGAATCTTGAAAACACTCTGTTAAGTGAAAGAAGCCAGTCACAAAAGACTACATACTATGTAATCCCATTTACATGAAATGTCCAGGATAGATACATCTATAGAGACAAAAAGGAGATTAGTGGTTGGTTAAGGCTGAGAGGTGTGAGTGGGGGATAAGGGGCTATTGGCTAAAGGCTACGGGGTTTCTTTCTGAAGTCGTGAAAATATTCAAACATCGACTATGGTGATGGTTGCCCATATCTGTGAACATACCAAAATCAGTTGAATTGTATACTTTAAATGGGTGTATGGCATGAGGATTATATCTCAATAAAGCTATATAAAAAATTGAATGCGTTCTACAGACAGTGATGTGTTGGTAAAGGTTTAACATCTGGATCTCAGAGAAAAATGTCCTAATTTGTAGTGTTTGATGATTTCCATGGTGAAAATATTCCTGTGGCCTATTTCAAGTGACCAATGTGGTATCAGCGGATGCAGTACTGGGAAGAGATGTGTAGAAAGCACACCATTATAATGTATTGATGCCGTACAGATAGAATGGACATAAATAACCTCAAGATCACAGGTCATAGTAAAGGGTGATAAAATAATTAGGAAGTGATGTGTTTTGAGTATTTATTACCTGTGTTTTGAATGTAATTCATTTAACTGTAGGTTTATATAATTTCACTTTTAACGAGCACTTGCAAAATTCCTGAAAACTTCACGGTCAGCTCTCACACACCGGTACAGACTGTCTCCAGGTACTTCACTGTAACCACTGAATACTCCTTGTGAAGAATTTCACAGAAGTGGGGCGCCTGGGTGGCTCAGTCATTAAGCGTCTGCCTTCGGCTCAGGTCATGGTCCCAGGGTCCTGGGATCGAGCCCCGCATCGGGCTCCCTGCTCCGCGGGAAGCCTGCTTCTCCCTCTCGCTCTCCCCTGCTTGTGTTCCCTCTCTCACTGTCTCTTTGTCAAATAAATAAATAAAATCTTAAAAAAAAAAAAAAAAGCATTTCACAGAAGCATCTTCTAGAAAAGTGCCACCTTTTGCCTTCATGTGGGCAAAAACTCAAAAACATATATGGCCACTACAGTTTGGCTTGAAGAGGTTGGTTTGTTTCCCCCTCTAAGGCTGATATCTGAGCATGGCAGAAATATTTTCCTAAATGTGGAAACATAGTCCTATTTTCTGTAGGCTCCATTTTGAGACATTATGGCAACATCGCTACAACCCACAAGCAACACGAACTGTTCAAGGAAGGCATCTGAGCACATGAGAATTGCCTTTCTCTGGTCAACCTGCTGGCTCCAGAGCTCTCTTCTGATTCTTAACTGTCATCGAGCTCAGTGTTTGTACTGTTTTATGAAGTCAAACTTCTAAATGTCTTACTTCAGTGAGAAACAAAATATAAATCAACCTTTGAAAACTCCACAGACCCTGATATTGAATGCAGAGTCAGGGGAGGTTTGAAGTATTTGGTACTCTGAATATTCACTACTAATTAGCAGTGGGTCAATTCTAACCACCCAAGCCCTCCAATCAAGGAATACACGTTGTGGAATGGGGTAGGCCTGCCCAGGGCTCCTGGCCCTAGATACTGCACCAACCTCACATTGTGAAACTCTTGAGCCTCTGGGCAAGTTGACTTAGCGTGGTTCCAAAGACCAGAGGGTTTCCTGCTCTGGGAGTGACAGTGAGCAAAGCAGGTACCAGGGAGTGACCTGCTCTGACCTTTTCCCCATGTTACTGGGATGACTATGAGCAAATTATTTAGCTTTTCTGAGCCTCAGTCTTCTCTTCTATAAGATAAGGAATATTGGCAATACCCATCTCATAAGACTGTTGGGAAATTAGATGAGATAAGGTGTATAAAGTTCCTCGCACATCAGTGATATGTTTTAAAAATTGCTTAGAATAGGGAAGCAAAATCTTGTAGCAGCTAAGCATCCACCTTGTAAAGTCAGACTCTGTCCTAAATCAAGTTTTCGCCTTGCCTCTTCCTGAGTGACTCTGAGTAAGTCATGGCTCCTTTCTGAGGCTTCGGTTCCCCATCTATTAAATGAAGCTGATGGCAGCACCTGTCTCCCAGCGTTCATTAAATGAGCTCAGAGAGGTGAAGTCCTAGATATGTTGTAAGCCCTCAGGAAATGGGCGCTTTTAGCCTGCCATGAGGGGACGGACACGATTCTGCAAGCATTCGGGAAGAGTTCACATTGCGTTCCCATCATTGAAGGAAGGCGGAGCAAAGACACTGATGACTAGAACACAAGGCTGGACTGATGACAGCCACGACAGGGGTGCTGGGAGGCCTGATGGTTCCCTCAGACAAAGGCCAGTGTACTAATGCTTGAGGTGAGATCCTGGGGACACAAACCATTGGCCTTGGGGTTTTATTTCCCTGGGGCTCTTTTGTATTTACAGTTTTATTTAGGTATAATAGATGTAGATTAAACCACACATATCCGAAGAGTACCACCTGATGAGTTTTGACATAGGTATACACCCACGAAACCAGCACCACCATGAGGATAATGAACATCTGCATCACCTCCAAAAGATTCTTCATATCCCTTTCGTAATTCATCCCCCATCCCTCCCTTCCCCCATCCCAAAGCAACCACTGACTTGCTTTATGTCACTTTAGATTAGTTTGCATTTCTGAAACATTATGTAAATGAAATCATGCAGGATGTACTCTTTTTTGTGTGGTTTCTTTCACTCAGCATAATTATTTTGACATTCATCCATGTTGTCATATCTATATCAACAATTTGTTCTCTTTTAGCTGAATGGTATTCCAATGTGTGAAGATACCATTTGCCTGTTGGTAGACATTAGAATTGTTTCCAGTTTTTATCTATTACAAATAAAGGAACTATAAACATTCATGTACATCACTGCATGGGCAAATGTTCTAATTTCCTTTAGGAGTGGAAACACTGGGTTATACGGTAGGTGTATGTTTAACATTTTTTTAACCAAACCACTTTCCAATGTGGCTGCCCTATTTTACATTCCAAAAGCAGTGCATGAAGCTTATAGTTTCTCCAAATCCTCACCAACTATTTGGAGAAGCAAGCATTATGATGTGCTGTGATACGGTTTTCTTCATGTCCCTTGTGCTTGAATTTTATTGAGGTTCTTGGATCTGAGGGTTTATAGTTTTTATTACCCTTTGGAAAGTTTTGGCCATTATGTCTTCAAATAATATTTCTGTCTCCCTAATTCCTTTTGGGACTTCAACTACATCCGAAGTTGTCCCACAGCTCACTGTTGCTTTGCTCATTTTTTTCTCTTTTTTCTCTCAATTTCATTTTGGACAGTTTCTATTGCTATGTCTTCAAGTTCACTAAAGTTTTCTTCTACAGCGTCTAACATGTGAGCAATGTCATCAGTGTATTTCTTATCTCAGACATTAACATTCTTTATCTCTAGAAGTAAGATTTGAGTCTGTTTTCTCTCTTCTGTGTCTCTCCTTAACACGCCCATGCTTTCCTCTACCTTCTTGAACATACGAAGTCTGTTTATTAAAAAACCATTTTAATGTCTTTGTCTACCAATCCTATCATCTGTGTCTGTTTCTATTTAAGGAATTTTCTTCTCATTAGGGGTCATAGTTTCCTGTTTTGCCCAACTTGTCATGTTTTACTGGATTTTAGACTTTGCAAATATTATCTTGTTGGGTGCTAGATAATTTTTGTACTCCTTTAAATATTTTTGAGCCTTGTTCTGAGTTGTGGTAAAGATAGCTGGAAACTGTTCAATCTTTTCAAAGCTTGATTTTAAGCTTTGCTGTGTGGGATCAGAACAAACCTTAAGGGCACCTGGGTGGCTCAGTCGGTTAAACGTCTGCCTTCAACTCAGGTCATGATCCTGGGGTCCTAGGATCGAGCCCCGCATCGGGCTCCCTGCTCAGTCTGCTTCTCCCTCTCCCTCTCCCCATGCTCAGCCTGCTGCTCCCCCTACTTGTGCTCTCTCTCTCTGTCAAATAAATAAAATCTTTTTAAAAAAGAACAAACTTTAGACTAAGGTTAATGTGGCTCCACCACTAAGGCAATCTTCTTCTGAGTAGTCCGTCTGCTGTCCTGTATGTTATGAAGTGTCTTCTCTCTGGCTTTTGGGAAACTGAGCTCTAGCCAGCCACATGTGAGCTCTAGAAATCCCTCCACCTATTCCTTTTGAGTCATTATTTCCCCAGCCATAGGTAGTTTTCTCACACACATGTGCTGATCAGTATTTGGTCAAAAATTTGAGAGGTACCTTTTACAGATCCCTGGAGTATGTGTGTGCGCTCTCTCTCTCTCTCTCAGAAGCTCCTCTCTAGTATATTACCTTGTAAAATCTAGCCACCCTCACCTCCCTGAATTCTAAACTCTGTCTCCTCAATTTAGGCAGATTTCCAGGTTCAGCCTGGGTTCCCTAACTGGAAACATCTTCTATGTAGTAAACTGGGCTCACCTCATTTATTTCTCTTTTCCTGAGGATTACTGTCCTGTACTTCTTGTTTTCCAGTGTGTGACAATCATTATTTCATATATTTTGTCCACTTTTTTAGTTGTTTGGAGTGGAAGGGTAAATCCAGTCCTTGTCATTCTTTCACGGCCAGAAGCAGAAGTCCAGATTTCAGTTTTTAAATATTTGAGTTGGATTAGTTTGGGGGATTTTTAATAATACCCTGATAGAAAGTGGATGGAATAAAAAGTCAGAAACTGACAAGATCTTTAGAGATTACCTAACACTTCCCTCCCCTCATTTGGTGGATTAAGAAAACAGAGATCAGAGAGGGGAGAGGATCTTCTCATAGTCACACAGCAAGTTAGCCACAGAACTAGGACTAGAAATCAGGTCTCCTGCTCTTCATTTCTAATCCATCCAATTATTTTCTGCCAATACTCTCTTCCAAACCATTTGATTTAGATAGACTAATAGCTTTGAAATCCAGACCTTCTGTCCTGCCCAAGCCCACGGAGTGGGCAATATTAGCTCACACCCAGATGGTACTTAATTTCCTCTGGATTTTGCAAACACAACCCCTAGGGTTGGTCTAAAGTGAATGCCAGAGCAGCTCATAACGTGGAAAAACTTTAAATGCCCCCATGGGTAGGCACTCCAGAACAAAACCATATATTATTCCCCACTGACTTATTACAAACTCGCTAAGCAAGAAAGAGTGTGACTTAGAATTTAGATTAACTAATTTGGTCACTTCGCCACCTATGGGAGCCATGTATCCCACTAAGAGAAGCCATTATCACCGCACCTGCATTTGTCTTCCCGCAATTCTAGCAATTCACCTGGATTCCAAACGTTTTTTCTGAGCTGGGTCCCTGGGAACCTTTCTGTTTTGCCTCTTGAGCCTTCCAAGAAGCAGTCTAGGAAATGGTCCCTGCACTGGAGTCAGGTAGAACAGGTTTTACCTCTCAGCTCCAACACGTACTTGCTGTGTGGCCTTGGGTAAGTTATTTAACCCCTCTGTAAGGACAGGGATGGTACTATCATACACGGCTTCTAAAGCACTTTTTTAATTTTTCTTTTTACATTTTAGCATCTTTGAAATCAAGAGGTATATTGCTATGAGTGATGTGACAGTTAAATTTGCAGCTTTTCTTTCTTAATGATATCTGATATCTTGGATTCTAAAAATACTGTACTAATCTCTAACTTGCAGAGTTTCCTCAAGGATTAAAGAGGATAAAGCAAACAGAGGGCTTGGCACATGGTAGGCACTCAAGGACCCTTGCACCTCCATTGTTACCAGAATCAATACCTAGGTTGGGTCGTGGGCCTGTGATTTCCCTCATGCAGCAGTTGATACATCCATCAGGGCAGTGTGGTGAGGTGAACAAGTCTGGGAAGATCAGGCTGGCATGCTGCTGGCCAATGTTGCGGCATGTGACTGTCGCCAGGCCCTAGAGCCCTTTCTTCTAGTAGCTTCTTGTTCTCTAATAGCATTATCCCAAGCTTACTTCTGTTGCCACAGAATTGTGAAGGTAGGGCAAAGGCCTAGGTGACTTCTGCGCCGTCACCCCAAACTCTCCCTGTCTCATCCCAAAGAACCTCTCCAGAATCTAAGGAAGCTTGTCAGTTGAAGGGCTCTTCCAAGGCCATCAGAATCAGAGCCTGCAGGGCCTGAAGCCAAATCCACATTGTCCAAGGCCCCCCACATACCTCCAGTTGGGGTGCTGATACTTGAATGCCTTTGAAATTCAAGGACACCAACTCTGTTCATGCCTGGGGGGAATAAGAGGAAACAGACACCTGAGGATTTACAACCCTCAAATATCTCCCTGTACAAAAAAAAAAGTGACTTTCATTTCTTTCCCAGAGCTTCCTTGGTTTTCTTGCTGTTTCCTGCAGGCAGACTGGCCTCAGTTGCAGAGGCCTCATCCCACTCCCCTCATTCCGCTTAGCGCCCAGGGGTGCAGCCGCAGGCTCCATGTACCTGCCATTCCGAGGCACCCACCTTTAATATGTACCTCGAGGTCTGCACCCTGTCTCTGATGGATCCCAGCAGTCCAGAGAACTCTGGGGACCACAGCGGAAAGGAGGAAAGGGCAGAATGGACTGAACTGGCCTTGGTCTCTGGCCACTTGTCACAGCTTGACTGCCTCCCAAGTGATTCTAAAATACCGGCGTCTGAGAGAACTGCCATTTGACAGTGCATGCCACCCCGGATTCTGCACCATGGCCAGCGTGAGGCTAGAAATTAATAACTGTGAGCGATTATCATGGAAAATGTCTCCAGGAAAAACGACCAGGTTTATACCATTCAACCTTGGGAAGATACAATCAGGTCTAGCAGAAAAAAGACAAATGATCTACAGCAAATGTAGGACTTTAAATCCAAAGAGCGTCCTGGAGCCTGATTAGACACCCTTCTTGTCTCCCTGCCCGGGAGGCATGGGATGCAGGAGTAGGGGGCGTCTCTCTCTAGCCCATGAACCGACTCAGAATCTTGTGCTCATTCTAGACTCTCTCCAACACCTCCTGCCCTTATCCCTCGGCTCTGTCAATTTTGCCTTTCTGTGGGTCTCTCCGTTCAGCCCCCTCTGTGTGACCTGTCAAGACCGGACTTGTCCCCTGCCACAGCCTCCTTTCTGATCTTCGTCCATTCAATGTCTCACCCACCCCCACCTCAGCCCTGCTTCTAGAAGACCCTGGAAAAACAGAAATCTCATCACATCGCCATGCACAGAAACCATCAATGAACAATAATGGCAAAATATTTATCATTGTTAAGGCTGAATGGTGGGAACATGGGGGCTTATTTTATTATTCTCATTACACTTGTGTACGTTTGAAATTGTTCATAATAAAACAAATCCTCACCAGCCCTCCAGGCATCTGAGGATACAGTCCAAAGTCCCCAGGCTGGCATTCAAGGTCCCTCAGGACCTGCCCCTGCCCCATTTTTCCAGCTCACCTCCTGACACTCACCATGCTGTAGCCTCTCTTGGCACCCAGCTCTCTCCCGAAGCCTTATCTCTGCCAGTGTGTCTCCTTCTTGCAGAACATGTTTTCCCTTCGTTCCTACCTAGAAAACGTTTCCTTATCTCTTGGAAACCACATGCAAATGACCCCTGGACTGGGATATGGGATACCTTCCCAGGCCTGGCCCTCCCTTTTTATTTGGGGGGAGTCGGGGGGGGGGGGGAGAGACAGCCTATGCCCTGGTGTCTGCCCAGGCATGATACAGAGCAAACTCTCCGTATGTTTGGGAGAGACCAAAAAGTCTTGGTTAATAAAGCAGGTGCAACATTTACTTGAACTTGGGCAAGTAGGGTAATCTCTCTTAGCTTCGGCTTCTGTCTCTATAAAATGAAGATAATAGCAGTACTTATCTCACAAGGCTGAGGTAAGGATTCGGTGGTATCCTCCGTGTAAACAGCTTAACACAGTACCACAGTACCTGGTGGGGTAGGGGGTGGGGCGGACTTATAGACAGATTTCAATCAAATAATATAGTGGATAATTAAGCAGCTTCTCCTCGACGAAATGCTCCCAAAACCCTCAGGAAAGGAACTACTGTTTAGCCCTTGCTGGGGGTTAGAGAAAACTGGAAGACTGGTGACCTCAGAGTCACGATTCCTCTCTCGGGCCCACGGGTGGTTCTAACTTTAGGGGAGTGGAGGTGGGGGGAGGGGGGTCTTCAAAGGTCGTGGCCCGAGGCCCGGGCCCAGGTTTCTGCTCCTCTGGGAAGAACTGTGCAGGTCTGTGGCCGGGGCCTGGCCCGAAATCCGGGGGCCAGGAAGGCACAGGTTTGCACGAAAATCCGTCCCGGTGACAAACCCCAGCCTGTGAGGTGTCGGCGAGTTCGGGCCGCCCCGGTGACGGCCGCGGGGTGAGAAGATGGGAGCGGGGTCCGCGGTGGCGCCCCCCACCCGCCGGCCCCGCTCCTCCCGGCGCCCGCGGCCTCGTGCGTCACCGGCGCGGGCGGGGGCCGAGGGGAGGGGGACGCCACAAGGTGAGGGCCCCGCGCCGCCTTAAGACGCCGCGCGCCCCCGCCGCCGCTCAGAGCTTGCAGCGCGGCGCGCCGGCCGGACGTGCGGGCTCAGGCGCCCCGCTCCCGCCGCGCCCCGCGCCCGCCGCGAGCTCCCCCGCTGCCGGCGCCTCGGGAGGCAGCCCGGACGAGCGCGGCGAGTCCCCGAAGGAGCGGCACGCAGCTCCGGCGGAGCGACGCCTCCGCCAGCAACAG
>NC_058419.1:14937178-15046392 GCF_002201575.2 Neomonachus schauinslandi
CCCGCGCTCGAGCGCCCCGGACGCCCAGTCCGCGGCGGCCCGACGGCAGCCGCTCCGGGCCGGGCCGCGCCGAGCCCCCCGTGCGCCCCGCTCGCCCGGCCGCAGCCCTCGCCTGTGCCCTCGCACTTCTCGCGCGCGGACCCGCGCTCTCCCCTTTGCTGCCCATCCTCTCTTCCTTAAGTCTTTCTTCGATCTTCCTCTCTCCGTCTCTCCCTGCCTCTCATTCGTGGTCTCCATTCCTCTTCCTCTCGTTTTTCTCTGCCTCTCCGGGTGGCTGTCATCCTGTCTCCGTCTCTCCTTCTCTTTCTGCCTCTCCGGGTCTCATTTTTTTCTCTCTCTGTCTCTCATTCCCTTTCTCTCTCTGCCTCCCGGTGTCTCCCGCTTTGCCTCTCTCAGACTCTCCCACCAGCCCGGCACCCCTGCCTCCTCTCCTGCCCTCCCCGAGCTCCCCGCGAGCTCCCCCTCCCCAGCCGCGCCGCCGCGAGAGAGAGAGAGAGAGAGAGAGAGAGAGAGAGAGAGAGAGAGCGGGGAGCTAGAGGATACGGGGAGGGGGTCGCAAGGAGGCATCCTCCCTGCCTCCCGCGGCGGCCGCGCCGCTGAGAAACTAGGAGATTTATCTGCCGGAGCCCGCGGGAGCCAGGGCGGCAGCTGGTTTCCATGGCAAAATAGTCAACCCAGAGATAGAGATCGGAGACAGAGATCCCGCCAGAGAAAAACCGAGGTGAGGGATCGTCGGAGGCAAACGGAGAGACACAGAGATACACACGCACTGAAAACATACGAAGAAAGTGTTGCGCGAGAGTCCCGGGGACAGAGGGACAAGACAGAGAACCCGGGTGTGTAAGTGCGCGCGCTAGCGAGATAGCCCGAGCCACGAGAGACAGGGAGAGCCGGGAGAGACAGCAGCAGATCGTCAGAGGCAACGGCGAGAGACGGGCAGACAGCGGTCAAGAGGGAACTAAACGCGCGGAGAGACAGAATCCGCAGGGAGACACGCGGCAGACAGAGGGAGACGCGGAAGCGAGAGCCTCGGGGAGACGCGGAGAGCGACAGGGACACGCAGGCAGCGAGGGATACTGAACAGGGGCACTGGGGACCCACAGAGACTGTCAGGGAGATAGGCTGGGAGAGACCGGGAGAGACGAGACCGCATCGGGAAAGGACGGAGCAGCGCACGCACTAGCGAGCGACAGAGACCGCGACCGGCAGAGACACAGAGAGATGGGAGCTCATCAGCAAGAGACGCAGGGAGAGACGGGGACGAGGCCGGGAGACAGGCGGAGAGAGACAGGGAGAGACGTGCGCGCACAGCTACAGAGAAAGTGCGCTGGCGAAGGAGTAACGGGGCGGGGGGCGGGGGAGGGGACGGAGTCCGAGAAATTGACTGAGACCTGGAGGGACTGACGGGAGTGACAAAGAGACGGAAAGGTCGGAGAGAGAACGACAGACTGACGGAGAACGACTGCGCGCACGTGCTAGCGAGAGACTGGGAAGGAGAGACAGGAGACAGAGTGAGAGACCCGGGCGAGAGAGTTGGAGAAGAACGGTGAGACACGGCCACAGACCCCCAAGAGCGACAGGGCAAGTGCGCTAGTGAGGGACACTGGGGGGAGAGAGAGCGACACGTAAACAGGCAGAGACAGCGCGCGGGCATGAGACAGCGCGCGCGCATGCGCCAGCGCCAGAGATCGCGGGAGAGACGCAGAGACGATGTGGGAGAGACGCAGCGCGCGCACGCCCGCGGGAGCAGCGGGTGCGGGGGGTGGGGGGAATCCCCGAGACCCCGAGAGAGAGCGGAGCGGAGGGACCGGGAGAGTAAGAGGAGGTGCGGAGAAACTGCCCTCCCGCGGGCCAAGGCGGCGCGGGGGTCCCGGGGAGGGCGGGGTCCCCGAAGCGGGGTGACTAACCCGGCCCCGGGTGTTTCTTCCGGCCCCAGCACAGGCACTGGCCACGGCCCGTGCGGCCCGCCCGCCGCCGCCATGACGTCCACCTGCACCAACAGCACACGCGAGAGCAACAGCAGCCACACGTGCGTGCCCCTTTCCAAAATGCCCATCAGCCTGGCTCACGGCATCATCCGCTCGAGCGTGCTGCTCATCTTCCTCACCGCCTCCTTCGTCGGCAACATAGTGCTGGCGCTCGTGTTGCAGCGCAAGCCGCAGCTGCTGCAGGTCACCAACCGCTTCATCTTTAACCTCCTCGTCACTGACCTGCTGCAGATTTCGCTCGTGGCCCCCTGGGTGGTGGCCACTTCCGTGCCTCTCTTCTGGCCCCTCAACAGCCACTTCTGTACCGCCCTGGTGAGCCTCACTCACCTGTTCGCCTTTGCCAGTGTCAACACCATCGTGGTGGTGTCCGTGGATCGCTACCTGTCCATCATCCACCCCCTCTCCTACCCCGCCAAGATGACCCCGCGCCGGGGGTACATGCTCCTCTACGGCACCTGGATCGTGGCCATCCTGCAGAGCACACCCCCTCTCTACGGCTGGGGCCAGGCTGCCTTTGACCAGCGCAATGCCCTCTGCTCCATGATCTGGGGGGCCAGCCCCAGCTACACCATTCTCAGCGTGGTGTCCTTCATCATCATTCCGCTGGTGGTCATGATTGCCTGCTACTCCGTGGTGTTCGGTGCGGCCCGGCGGCAGCACGCTCTGCTGTACAACGTCAAGAGCCACAGCTTGGAGGTTCGCGCCAAGGACCGTGTGGAGAATGAGGATGAAGAGGGAGAGAGGAAGGATGCGTTCCGTGGCCAGCATGGAGGTGAGGTCAAGGTCCAGGAGGGCCACGTGGAGGCCAAGGAAGGGAGCATGGAGAGCAGTGCGGGGAGCACGGCCGCCAAGGGCAGCGAGGGGGTCGGAGAAAGCAGCTCGGTGGCCGGGGAAGGCGGCGCGGAGGGCAAGGAACAGGGCAGCCTGAAGGCAGACAAGGGCCACATGGAGGAAGGCCAGTGCAACATCGACCTGGGTGAAGATGACATGGAGTTTGGCGAGGAAGCCATCAATTTCAGTGAGGATGACATTGAGGCCGTGAACATCCCGGAGAGTCTCCCGCCCAGTCGCCGAAACAGCACCAGCGACCCTCCACTGCCCAGGTGCTACGAGTGCAAAGCTGCGAAAGTGATCTTCCTCATCATTTTCTCCTACGTGCTGTCTCTGGGGCCCTACTGCTTCCTAGCGGTCCTGGCCGTGTGGGTGGATGTCCAAACCAGGGTACCCCAGTGGGTGGTCACCATCATCATCTGGCTTTTCTTCCTGCAGTGCTGCATCCACCCGTACATCTATGGCTACATGCACAAGACCATCAAGAAGGAAATCCAGGATATGCTGAAGAAGTTCTTCTGCAAGGAAAAGCCCCCAAAAGAAGACAGCCACCCAGACCTGCCGGGAACAGAAGCCGGCACAGAGGGTGGGACCGAAGGCAAGACCATCCCTTCCCATGATTCTGCCATTTCGCCTTGAAGCTAGTTCGAAGGCAAAGCTTGAACCGTGCACAGTGCACAAGCAGGAGCAGTGCTGTTTTCCGTGGACCGCCCCCAATCCCGGTGATGCCAACCCATACCATTTCAGGCAAGGCCTTGCACACATTCTTCTCGCCGCAAGATAGAGAAATATATGGAAGAGGTAGGAACTGGAGTTTTCCCTTAGAAGTGTGCCCCTCAAAGCACAGACTTGAGGATTCTGACTGAAATTTTCCCCCCAAAAAGTATTAGGCTCTAAATTTCTTAAAGCAACAAGGGCTATCCACTTTGGACCTGTGTCTGTCTCCCCAGAGCTACAGCGTGTCAGCTTTTGCTCTGAGGAAAAAGGAAGATGATGCCTGTGAACTTAAGGACTTTTAGGCCCTCAGGTGAAGAGATTATGGGTAAGGGCTACAGCCTGTGTTCAACTGAAAGAAAAGCAGCGGACCAAATCATTCATGGAGCCCAAGAAGCAGAACCCCACTGACTGATCAATGGACGAGTCAAGTTCTAAACTGAAGAGACCCACGATCTGGTGTAAAGACTATTATGGAAACTAAGGCAAAGAGCATCGTGTAGTTAAAATACCAAGAAGGTTTCTAGATCCTCGAAAGGGATCCAGAAAAGCAGAACAGGATATCAGGGCATGTTTGAAATGGGAAGGTAGTCCAAGGGAAAAGGTAGAGAAATAACACACATCCATGAGGCTAAACAGTTGGCTCTTTTCCGTAAAACCCTGGGTTTGTGCTGGGGCTGGGACCCAGGTCATTCCACGCAAATGGAAAATTGTCAATTGACACTAAAACTATTTTCTGTCTCCTATTCGGATAATAGTGAGATGGAAAGCATGCCACAATTTTACAATTTTCCCTTTGTGATTGAATTGGGATGCTCATAAGAATCCTCCAGATCTCCTCTGCCAGTCACTTGTTCGGGGGTGGGGGTGTGGGGGTTCCCAAATAGGCCTTTTGGGTCAAACAGTATTTCCAGGAAAAAAAAAAAGAAACGTGACTGGGAGTGGCCAAAAGTTTACAAAACTCACACTGCCAATGAAGAGTGATATGCTCATTAGAAATCTCTTTTGTGTCCATGGGATCATAGACAAGTGACATGACCTCCACGTGGGGAGCAAGTAAGGCAGGCTAAACATTTTCATTCCTCCAGGCACACCCATGTGTCTTTTCCACCTGTGGCTCTCTCTAAAGCCTTTAAGCTCCCTGCAGATGTGGAAGAGAAATACAAGAGAGTCAGAAATAGCAGAGACAGTGGTTTCACAATACCTGGCAAGCATCTGACCTATTTCAAACAATCCTAAACGAAAGCATTCAGGTCAGACATATCCTAAGTATTGCTACTGAAATACATTGCTTTGGCAAAGACTTTACAATACCTAAATTATCCCCAGGGTCAATATAGAGGAAGGCTCTTTCACATCTCAAACCCCAAAATCACTTCGGGTCAGGATATGCCTGTGTATTTCTGAGGGCACAGACCACATTGACATGACCTAATAAACATGGACCCCCAAAATGGCCAAGACAGTGTTTTTGATCCTCCTGATGATCAAATTAAAGCAACTCCATGGCCAGTCAACTGTTCATGCAGAAAGCCAACATTAATATGGGTGGAGGGAGAGGAGGGGGTATTTGGTTGAAAAATGGTTCATCGGGTGGTTGTACATAAAGATGGCCATATTCAGAGTTTAGCCTCATTCTTGTGTGATTACCATATCTATATTAGAACTCAAATTTCATTCATGTAAAGGACCAACTCATTGAATTTTTTTATCTCTTCCTCCTCACAGATTCCAACATGAGCTTCTCCAAGGGGGAGAGGTAAACAGCAATTTATGTGGGCTATGAATAAGTCTGCGTGGAAACTTGGGATTGCCACGTTCAGAATTTAGGAAAGGAGAGGGGTATAGATGCAAACGGGACTCAGTCTGTCCGTGAAAATCTTATCAATTCCAACCTCATTACCCTGGAACATGTGGTAATTCAGACAAGAAGTGTGGGCTGAAATTTCCCCTTGCACTATCCTTTATTTTTCTACTAAAATGTATAAAGTGAATTAATAGTCATAAATTTATTATGCCAATTTATTGCCAAACTCTCATAGTGACCTGTCCTCAAAGGATATCTGGGTGGAGAAATGGCCCGTGTGACCAGGCCTCTTAGTGGGGGGAAGGGTATCGCCTTGAAGGTCTGTCATGGTCAAAACAGTTCAAAGTAGCGAGAGCCTGTCCTTTGAGTAGAAATGCTTACCTGGGTAGGAAACAGGATTTCCAACACACGTGTCTCCAAATATTTTGTTGAAACTGAACTTCTTGTTTTATTTTTTAAAGCTCAACCCCTTCAAAGTGTATCAGAGAAAATTGTTTGCCAAAATCCCAAATCAAAATGGAACCAGAGCCTGTCCGAGTGTGGTAAGTTCACTTAACAGCACACGCAACATTCTCCGGGCCACCAAGACTCACCAATTTCCTTTATAAAGTTCCTCTTTTCCCTATTTTAGTCATGGTCTGTTCTTACAGCAAATTGGATTTTTCAAAGGTGAAAACCTTTTGAAAATTAGGAGACTGGAAAAGAGGACTTTTGAATTAAGAGCACTCTGCTTTGCTGACATTTTCTACTTAATGAACAATAGGGCCTCTGGTTAGCTCGAGATAGCAACTGCTTCAAATTTTGTGCTCTTTTGAATAGAACACTATCAACCTAATGAGGTTTTACTGCACATACTGTTTTGTCATTTAAAAATCTGAAAGCACACAAAAAAGTCATCATTAGCCTCACAGATCCTCATGTGCAATAGCATTCCCTAAATGTTTTTAAAGGATGTATTCTTTTGCCAAGGCCACTTCATATGTGCAGTAAAAATCCCATTAAAGTACAGGGGCCAGACAAATCAGACTTTGAAATGATGTGATTTCCAATTTAATGATTTCCTTATTTAAAAATAATAAAGCATCTAGTTTGCCCAAGGAGTCACAGGTGCTTTCACTAACACACCAATTTCAAAAAGCTTGGGAAGGCAGTAATAAGGAGCAAGCCTTGGGCTTCCATGGCTTCTGTGATTCAAGGGTCCATCTTCTGGAAGACACCACAAAGAGCAGCTCCCTGCGTACCTCTTGCCGGCAGGCCCCTGCCTCCACCTGTCTCACTCCCCCTCCCTCCCCTTGCCCCGCTGGCCCGTCCCCTCCCGCACCCAGAGCTGACAGATTTGCAGGAACCTGGGGGCCCGTGGAAGCAGGGGAGAGAAGTGAAAGGTAGGAGTGACCAGCAGTAAAAGGTATTTTTCTGTCTCCTCCCCAACTCCAGTCCAATTTAGAGATGACGGGATATCAACTTCAAATTCAACAGGTAAGGAAAGGTGCCATTTTATAGCTTAGGAGGAGGTAGGCACCTCATTTCTTACCCAAAAAGCACCCAATACAACCCATCTTTGGGGACACCTTCAGTCCTGTAGATACTGTCCACTGATTGCAGCAGGAAAAATAAAAACACTAAAAAATCTTTTACCTATAAAATTATAAGGTGCCTAACATTGCCTTATTTTATACATAATTAGCCAATTAAGCTAAAGTTACTTCAAAAGATTTTTTTCGTACTACCTTGAAGAATAATTTACAAGATTAAACTAGGCGTTCTTTCTTAGACTTTGCCAAAATGCTCTTAAAAATGCCTGAAATACACCACTTGGAAGAGAAGAATTATGCATCATCTGGTAATTGGAACTCTCCAAAATAAAACCTTCAGAGGTTGTTGGGATGAAACACAGAGAATAACAATTTAAACTACTGGACTGGTTTTTTCTCTCACAACTGCCCTCCCCCATATATTGAGGGAAAAAAAAAAAAAAGAAGTGTTTGCCCCTCATAATGGCTTGTTTTGGTTGTTGTTTTTTGGTTTCTTGTTTTTTGGTTTCTTGTTTTTGTTTTTGTTTTGTTTTTTTGCTGTGTTCCTCTTTAAGACAAACCCCATGCTGTCAGGAGAGGCTTCTCTAAGCAAAATGTCTTTTCCTTCTAGAGCAGACAAAAGATTAAAGGAACAGTTGGCTGCCAGCCAGTTACCAAGATAAGGAGAGAAAATCTGGTCAGTCATGGCTTTTAACCCTCTCCCTCCTTATCTCTGTCTCTCTCGTTTTCTGTGGGCTGGACAGGTGCTCTTGACCCCCCTCAAAGCCCCTCCCAGCTTAGGCACAAGGAGATGGAAGCAGTGAGCTGCAGATAGCAGACCATAGCCTAAAACTTGAAAAGAAAAGAAGCCCTTGTCATAAATTCTTTCCAGTTACTTACAAAGGATCTCTTCCTCGATGGCAAATGCCCAGCTTGCTTACAGCAGTCTTCTGCTAAAAGCAACAAGACTGGCTGGAGGAAGAAGTAGGA
The DNA here is from genome assembly GCF_002201575.2 of Neomonachus schauinslandi. Taxonomy (NCBI): domain Eukaryota; kingdom Metazoa; phylum Chordata; class Mammalia; order Carnivora; family Phocidae; genus Neomonachus; species Neomonachus schauinslandi. The sequence continues at coordinate 14,945,020 of NC_058419.1, forward strand.
AAGCTACAGTCCACTGAACTTGACCACTGATTGCCACGTCACTGGCAAGTTCACTGCTCTTTGGTAAGTAGAATAAGAATCCTCGAGGTAAAAATGAAGGTTGCCAGTAGGAATCAAATGTTCCCATCATTGCCTCCCAAAGCTCTTAGATCTCAAAGTACACACACCAAGAGGAAACCACATAATTTATACACTCACGAGAGGCTCGCTATGTTTGAAGACTCATCACTGGATCTCCCTTGTTCCAAACTGTAGACGAAAACAAGATTGGTTTTAGCTTGGTGCTTTAAAGTTGAGTGGATTCCCCACCCTGCTTCATCTGTGTTACAACTTTAATGTTAAAAATTTGATATTTTGGTCTGATTCAGTGGTGTATTCCTTTCTGTGGTAGTTCTCCTAAATCTAAGCTGTAACTGTAAATAAAATACCAGTGTTCTTGGAGATAAGGTGCTAGATATTAGATGTATGTGTTCATAGATAGTGTCATCCTCAACAATGGATAGTTCGTACATGTAAAGTTAATAAAATGCATGCACAATTTTATGTGTGACCCACACCTTGGTCAGTTTCTGAAGTAGAACATAGTACATTCGTTTTTAAAATTTCATTTTTAAAGTGTATACTACAGGCTGTATGAGATGGCTCCAAGGTGGGGTAGCAGGTAACAGGTGCCTTTCATTCCTTAAATCCCTGGTAGTCTCTGACAGGGGAGAACTTATTCTGGTACAGTTGATCATTAGTGTGAATTAATCATCTTGGCTGAAGTCCTCCCTGGCGGTTCTCCACAACATGCTTGGCACTGGTATGCCTGTTGTCCATTAGGGTGAATGTACAGAATGCAAAATCAAAAAAGACAATCCTTTCCCCCTTCAAAGAGCACAGACCCCAGGAGAGGCTATTGGAGTCCTGTTGGCAGGATAAAAAAAAAAAAAAAAATACTGTACTCTCAAGACCCAACCAGTACTTGACTGTGAACTGACAGGATGCACATTTAGCAGATCTATATTGTGCCCATCCCCCCATGGCTAGAGCAGCACCCAAACCCAGAAAAAGGCTGCTCTGGGTTGTTCCTTTGATCGGTTGCCTGAGAGATGAGCTAGAGCACGGATGGGTAAATAACGTAGTGGGACTCCTCCGGGGTTCGCAGCTAAGGTGTTTGAGAATATTACAGTCATGTATCAACAACATTTGCATCAGACGAAAAAGAGAGAACTATGAGTTTATTATATTTTAAAACAAACATATGAAAACAGAAGACTATGTATATACATATACCCTCATTGAGTAATTTCTAAAACTGCCTTTAAAATCAAACTTTATGTGCTTTGAGACTGAAAACCATAGAAAGATGCATTCAGTCAAAAGCAGATCTCTTTAATATGTTCAATTTTGAATTTAAAATTTTCCTTTTCCTTTAAAAAAACATTTGTAATTTAAAAGTGCCTTTTCAAAGGATTGCCACATTACGATCCTGGGGCCAAGCTCCCCTTGGCACAACTTACCTTCAGGTGCACAAAAGGGGTGGGCTTTACCCTCCTGCCCCAGCAAGAAGAGAAACCCCTTCACACCCCAGTCAAATTCATAAATCAATACTGTTACATGGGCCAGTAGTCTCAGAGACTCTGCCCAAGGACAAGGTTTCATATATTGGTTGGTTTTAATTGGATCCTTTCTAAAATGGTTACAATGCGTTTTTTTGCAGGACAGGAATAATGGACTCCTGCTTGGGGAAGGCAGAGAGATTGATGTTTGTGGCTTAACTAAATATTCTTAAGTAATGTTTGTGTTTCTTAAATAGGTGCTGTTAATCTGTCCTTGGTATTCTTCTTAAATATGCTAAATAAAGTCTAATTTTAATGTGCGTATCTGGTTATTATGCCGGGCTCAGTGGGAAAACAGCAAGGAAGACACACAACTAGGTCTCCATGCGTTCTGTCTTGCTGGAAGGGAGGAGACAGGATAAACTAACTGTATGACATGGTAGGATGGAACATAGGGGCTCCAAGATTTCATACTGTGCTGCCCCAATACAAGAAATAATGAACGGGATGGGGGAGCCATCCTGATGGCCTTGCTGGAAGAGGGGCATGTGCCTCAGTCCTCTATGAATGAAAAGGATTTCAAAGTGACAGTAGGGTGGGCAGAGTAGGAAAAGGGCCAGGTGGTTTGTGGGGTTCCCAAGGCCATGAGGTCTGACCAGGGGGAGGGGAAGGAGTAGCCTTCCATTTTAGGAAACAATACTGCCCAGCAACCAGGTCACCTCCACTGGGCTCCTGCCCCTACCACCCCACTACCCATGACCAGGACACCTCCCTTGGCACAACCCAGTCCCAGCCACCTCAGCTCAGCCCCAGTTCACCAGGGTTTCCAGAACAGGAGGGCAGGCGCACGTTCCCCCGAGCCCCGGGGTGAGAAAATTATACCTTGAACACCAGCCATGACATATGCACACACAGGACACAGACGAGACAGTCAAATATGTCTACAACGTAAGAGCCCCCTAGTTCCTCCGGAGCTGACGTGCTTGACCTGCTAGTGGCTCTTCTGTCATCTCATCAGCAGTTCAAGGAATTGCACAGCTCGTGCTTCCCGAGTGGCATTCATGGCCCATGCTCAGAGGCTCAGAGAGCTATTCATCTCCGTTTCAATCAAAGTAAAGTGCTCTTCTCCATTTTTCACTCCAAAATCAAGCTAAACACTGATGTACACATTGTATTTCAAGATGTTCAAAGATGGCTGCCATGAGACCTGCACACGGCTGCAAAAATAAATTTGCCCTATTTCTTTCTAATACTTATTATTGAAGTATAGGTGACCTACAATGCTATATGAGTTTCAGGTGGACAACACAGTGACTGAACAATTCTGTAGGTTACTCGCTGCTCCCCGCAATGGGTATGGTCACCATCAGTCACCATACAACATTATTACAACATGATAGGCTGTATTCTCTATGCTGTACCTTCCATCTCCATCACTTATTTATTTTATACCTGGCAGTTTGTACTTCTTAATCCCGTTCACCTATTTCGCCCATCCCCCCCACCCCCCTCCCCACTGACAACCACCAATTTGTTCTCTGTACCTATGAGTCCGTTTCCATTTGTTCATTTTTTTTTTAGATTCTACATATGAGTGAAATCATATGGTACCAGTCTTTCTCTGCCTATTTCACTCAGCATAATACCCTCAAGGTCCAGCCATGTGTCACAAATGGCAAGAGCTCATTCTTTTAACAGATTTGCCTTTCGAGCAAACTACTACCATCAGTGCAAATAGGAGGGCTTGTGAGCTTAGATAAAACTCCCAGGCAGCCAACCCGGTGGGAAGAGTCCCCCGAAGCTCACTATAACACTGCTTAGTTCAAAGTATTTAGAGGAGAATGGAATTGGTTCCAATGAATCTCAGAACAGCAGTTAACTCCTCTCAGGCAGGGCCTAGGGCTCGGCCTGATTTTAAGACTGAATGGGAGAAGGTAGAGAGGATCTGAAAATTCCATTCAAGACACACCTTTGACCTTCTATAGCCACTCCCTCTCTGGCCAGTCTGCTCCAGGCCCCAGGTCTATTTGCCTGGGGTCTGAGCCCTGATCCTTCAATATAGACAAAGCCATCCTACTGGCTAGGTAATTACCTTCCTCCTTGAGGCAACTAGTAACTTCCATTTCCCCCCACCACTCTCCTTCAGAATGCAACTCTCTGACCCCATCCCTCACCATCCCAATCTCCCCTTCAAGAGCAACAGAGCTTCTTTGATCCCCCCCACACACAAACAAGTACTCCTCAGCTTAAGGAAGGCTTTGAGAATGTTCATGAGTTGAAGCTTGTGCATATACAGTTTTCAAACATTTTCCTCAACAAGGCCAATATTTATCAATAAAATGTATCACAGAAAATATATGATTTTCATGACTGCCTCCCAAAATTGCAAGCTTGGAGAATATTGTCATACGAATTCCTGACATTTGGGGAGTTATGACACCTGACTATTGTTCAGTCAAAGCAAATAAATCCCAGAAAACTGGTTCCGAAGAGCTAAGTCAAACTTGAACATTCTCAGCCTCCAAAGGACAGCAAATAGAAAAAGACAACCAATAACCAGAAATGTGCAGATTTAATTAAGGAATAAGACCGCAGTACCTGGTATTTCATAAACCCTATATACTAAACCAATGTGCAGGGACGCCTGGGTGGCTCAGCCGGTTAAGCGTCTGCCTTGGGCTCAGGTCATAATCTCAGGGCCCTGGGATGGAGCTCTGCATCAGGCTCCCTGCTCGGTGGGGAGTCTGCTTCTCCCTCTTCTCCCTACCCCCATTCATGCTCTCTCTTGCTCTCTCAAATAAATAAAAGCTTTTAAAAAAAATGATGTGCGTTGTTAAAATGGTCATCCAGGGGCACCTGGTTGGCTCAGCCAATAGAGCAAGTGACTCTTGATCTCAGGGTTGTCAGTTTGAGCCCCATGTTGGACGTAGAGCTTCCTTTAAAAAGTAAATAAAATAGGGGCTCCTGGGTGGCACAGTCAGTTAAGCACCAATCCTTGGTTTCGGCTCAGGTCATAATCTCAGGGTAGTGGGATCGAGCCCCGCGTCGGGCTGCATGCTCAGTGCAGAGTCTGCTTAAGTAAGATTCCCTCCCCCTTTCCTTCTTCCCTGCTCTAAAATAAATAAGTCTCTCAAAAATAAATAAATACATAAAATGGTCATCCAAATACAAGGGTGGAATAGTCTGTACAATCCACGTAAGTTAGAAAAATTCACATTTTACCTAAGATTTATTTGACAATAGTTCTGATGCTGTAAACAAAATGAAGAAGAAAAAGGAAAAAAAAAAAAACATTTCATCTGAAAAGCCCGTGTGCTCAGCTTTCATTTCCTAAAGAAATGTGCCTCCCTTGCTCTAATTGCTTTCAATTAAACCTTTTTATGGTATCTTTTCAGGACAGTCTGACTTAGAATAAACCTGTTTCCAAACCAACCTGTTTTTTTCCACATAATCAGTATTTTGTGTCATACAAACTGAGGCCAGACAATGAGATTTTTACGTGATATATATTTAAAATGTGTAGTAGGAAGCATACACATGTATCTCCATAGATGTTCATATAGATATAGATGTATATATTCGAAAGCAGTGGTGACATGCCTGGAAGCCTTTGGGGGACATTCTTTAATCCACTTTTACCACACTGTAGATTTTAGTAATAAACCAGAAACAGGAAAAAAATCCAACTGTCCCTGAAACAAAATGAAAAAGATCCTTGTTAACCAGACACTATAGCAAATCAAAGTAGCTTTCTCAAAAATGCAAAGCATGTCAGTTTTGAGGTGGACTACTGATTCTCTAAATCTCAGGACTCCCACATTATCAAACAAAAAATCACCAGGCTCTCTTGCTGAGCAAAGAGGATGAGCAGCAGGGCTGGATGCAGCCACCTGCAACAGGTGTGAGAATCCATTTGATTGAACGCTGCAGGTCTCTAACCAAAGCAAAAAAAAAAAAAAGAGTAGCTTAAATTCTCTATTTCAAAAAGGATACAAAGAGGTCCAAGGCTAGTTTCTAATATAATAAACTTCGTATAACTTGCTTCAATCTAGAAAATGTAACCATTATCACTTGATGTAACAAAAGTGGCAATAATCTATTATTTACTTGCATATTCAGGACATAGTTTTATAAATCAAAGTTTTATCTTATTAAACTTGAGAAATATCCCATTTCTGGGGATATATCCTAAAGAAATGACCCCGTAGGGGCGCTTGGGTGGCTCAGTGGGTTAAGCGGCTGCCTTCGGCTCAGGTCATGATCTCAGGGTCCTGGGATTGAGTCCCACATAGGGCTCCTTGCTCAGTGGGGAGCCTGCTTCTCCCTTTCCCTCTGCCTTCCCTTCCCCGGCTTGTGCTCTCTCTCTCTCAAATAAATAATAAAATCTCAAAAAAAAAAAATGAAATGACCCCATAGAAGAAAAAAATTACATGCAAAAAAGGTGTTCAAAATACTATGATTTATAATATTGAAAAATTACAAACCAAATGCCCCCCAATAGGTGACTTAGCTAAATGATGGACTAAGTGCTCAATGAAATAAGATAGTCATCAAAAATGACAAATTTAAAGACTATACAGCAGCATGGAACAATCTTTATAATATGGTGTTAGGTAAGCCAGATTGTAACTCACCAGTGTGAACACTGTATACACCATGCACTAGATACAGCAGAGCATGGACCAAAGAAGATACCTTTATATGTAGGGTGATACAATTCTGGGCAAATTTTTCTTTAACATAGGATTTCATCGATGTTCATGTTATAAAAACAATTCTCATATGATATTACGGTTCAGTAACTCAAAGAAAACTCTAATAGGAGTTTTCTTTTCCAGATCCTATAATCTAATGGGGTAACTCAAGACAATTCAATCATCTAGCAAAACATGTTAATCACAGAAGGCTTTAGGCAGGGTTTGGTCCCTTTTTCTTTGCCAGTTTCCAAGCTATCCAATATACCATCATGCCACCTCCCTCCCACCCTTCAAAGCTCCTTGTCAGGAGTCAGTGTGGTATAGTGATTAAGACCATGCATGGGCTCTGGGAGTGAGCCCCAGAATCTGCTCTGTTGGTTACTAGCTGTCTGATCTGGGCAAGTGATAATCTTGCCAAACCTCCATTTTCTCAGCCGAAAAATGGGGATGATAATACCTATTCCCATTTTAAGCTTCCTTTTCTGAATCCAACAACTTCAAAGGTTCAGGAGATGACAATGTGTAGCTAACACATGTCTCTGAATTTAAGACATTCCTGATTTCAATTTGCTGCATATTATCCCCGTACACTACTGAAATGTCTATGAATTCTCAAACTTTTTGATGCTCGACTTACAATACTCAAATTGTCTCCTACCCGAAACACAAAGCTCCATTAACTCTCACACTGTTCTGATAGGCAGCTAAGTCAGCTGACTCTGGAGTCAGGCAGACACTTAGCTATAGGATATAGAGCAAGCTACCCATCTCTGTTCCTCCTTAGTGAAAAGGAATTCTATCCCCCACCCAACTAACAGGATTGACCTGAGAGAAAAAGGTAAGATACATTAGGGTGCCCGTCAGAGGAGGTACTCAAGAAATGAGAGCTAGCATTCGTGTCCTGATCTGGGGCTTGAAAAATATAGTCACATGGGGCTTATTTGACTAGTGTGGTAGTCCTCAACATTGCCTGTACCCTGGAATCATCTAGGAAGATTTAACAGCTACTATTGCCTGGGTCACATCCCCCAGATGTAATTGATCTGGGATGCAGCCTCAGTACCAAGATTTTTAAAATCTCCCCAGGTGGGCCCCTGGGTGGCTCAGTTGGTTAAGCGACTGCCTTCCGCTCAGGTCATGATCCTGGAGTCCCGGGATCGAGTCCCGCATCGGGCTCCCTGCTCGGCAGGGAGTCTGCTTCTCCCTCTGACCCTCCCCCCTCTCATGCTCTCTCTCTCTCATTGTCTCTGTCTCAAATAAATAAATAAAATCTTTAAAAAATAAAAAAATAAAATAAAATCTCCCCAGGTGATCCTAATATGCAACCAGGGTTTCAGAGCCTCTGGTCTAGCCTGCCTTTCTGTCCCCCTCTCTCCCTCCCTCCCTCCCTCCCTCCCTTCCTTCCTATAAACAAACATCATTAAGTATAAAGAGAGGTGGGGAAATTTCTCTTCTAAGGGCCACTGAACCATACAATTGAAAAGCAACTTAAAGGATCTGGAAAATGGAAATATTTTTTTCTACAACCCAATTGCTTGTACTACAATTTGTGGGTAGAAAAACAGAGATGGGCCAAAAAGGGAGAGAATGGTCACTTTGGTGTCTCTGTCTACTTTTGCCTCAGGTCAGAGAAAATACTAAACCAGTACTAGAAATGTCCTAGTTTCTTTCTAAGCTTCATAACCTTTTATCATTAGGTCAGGTGATACAGGATCTTGATGAGGCAGTCCAAGCCAAGCAGAGAAGCCCATTTTTCCCCTTGTCCTGGCCCTAATTGCAATTCTATAAGGTAAAGAATGCACAGCCTGATCCTGGGACTGCTTTCCAATACACATTTCTTCTGAGGCTTTCCCAAAGTAGTCATTATATATGCACACTTGAAAAAGAAGAAGAAACTAGCTAAATAAAACATTTTGAAAGTCTACCGCATTCTACTTGATAGGATCAAACCTTTAAAGAGTCTTTCCACAGCCACTGTGGGGGCTATATTCCAATACACATTAATCTCAGAATTTGCACCAGTAAGACATGCAGGCAAAAGGTTTTCTTAAAGTTGGAATGAAAGCCATTACACAAAGGAACAAAGAGAAAGCTTGTTTGGAGAAAAGAGTCTTGGGGGCCTTGACTCCCTTCGGCCATATTTGATTCAGTATTCATGAAGCACTTTCTCTGGGCCTGGCCCTTGCTGGGTGGGTAATGAGAAGGACAGAACAGGGCTCTTGTAGGGAACGATCTCAGGTGATGGCTATCCTACACATCTCCACTGACAAAGACATCACATTCTCCTCATCTCTCATCTAGAAAACTCTCTCGGCTCACCTCTACCTCCAGTCTCTCTCTCTAATCCATCCTGCACTTGGTCAGAGTGACTGTGAGATTTCCAAAGCACAAATTATAGTCATGCCTCTACTTGCAAACCTTTAATAGCTCCCCATGGCAAAAGCACTCAAACCCCTGAGTGTATCAGAAACCTTTTAAGCTGTTAAAAATAAACATCAGCAAGGATTCTGATTCAGGGCTTCGGGATGGGCCCTGGGCATCCGCCGTATTGGTTTTCAATCATTTCCACAAATGAATGCGAAGCACGCCCACATTGGTGTCGGCTCATAAGGCCCTCCAGGACGGGGCCCCAGCCTCCTCCTTTAGGACTTGTTCCTGTCACTCCGTGCCTTAAAATTTCAAACTCCAGCAGCCCCAAATTACCTACAGATCTCCCCATACCATGCCTTGCTCAACCTGTCAATTCCACCTTCAAACTGTAAGACTCAGTCTTCCCTCAAGGAAGTTCTATCACTTTCTCCAGCAGAGCTTTTTCTGACCTCCTTCACCCTCCCCATGCCGGGGCCTGGCGCCCCTGTTCACTGCTTTCACAAAACCCTGAGCTTCATTTTTAGGCTCCTTGCCACAATGCGTGGAATGATCTGTTTATTTTTTTTAAGATTTTACTTATCTAGGGCACCTGGGTGGCTCAGTTGGTTAAGCGACTGCCTTCCACTCAGGTCATGATCCTGGAGTCCCGGGATCAAGCCCCGCATCGGGCTCCCTGCTCAGCAGGGAGTCTGCTTCTCCCTCTGGCCCTCCCCCCTCTCATGCTCTCTCTCTCATTCTCTCTCTCAAATAAATAAATACAATCTTTAAAAAAAAAAAAAAAGATTTTACTTATCTATTTGAAAGAGAGAGAGCATGGCAGGGGGAGAGGCAGAGGGAGAAGCAGGCTCCCCGCTGAGCAGGGAGCCCGACATGAGGCTCAATCCCAGGACCCTGAGATGGTGACCTGAGCCGAAGGCAGACGCTTAACTGACTGAGCCACCCAGGCACCCCGGAATGATCTGTTTAGAGGCCTTCTCTCTCCAGACTATAACTGTGAGGCTAGGGGTTAAGGCTTACTCAGTTTTGTACCCCCAGTGCTTAGCATGGTGTTGAGCACGTTGTAGGCAGATGACAAAATTTAAACTGGTCTGGATAAACTGCATAGCAATGTAAGCTCCCTGAGGATAGAAACCTTTATCCCTTCATATGAATGTTTGTTCACTGCCAAAGCCCCAGCCTCTAGGGCTAGTGCCTGACACACAGTAGGTATTCAATATATACTTCTTGAATGAATGGCAAGAATTTGGAGAGGGCATCACAGAGAAGGTCCTCTAAAGTTGGACTCTGAGGTATTTGAGGATGGGAGAGAGGTATTCCAGATAGAGCGAAAAGTACCCATAAAGGCCTGGAACAATTAAACCCTGACAGTTGTAAGAAACAGTGAGAACCATGGCAGAAGGATTGGGACATTAAGAGTGTATGACCGAAGAATTAAGGAAACATCAGGTGTCTGGCTGGCTCAGTTGGAAGAGCACATGACTCTTGATCTCGGGGTCATGAGTTCAAGCCCCATGTTGAGCATAGAGATTACTTAAAAATAGGGCGCCTGGGTGGCTCAGTTGGTTAAGCGACTGCCTTCGGCTCAGGTCATGATCCTGGAGTCCCGGGATCGCGTCCCGCATCGGGCTCCCTGCTTGGCGGGGAGTCTGCTTCTCCCTCTGACCCTCCCCCCTCTCATGTGCTCGCTCTCATTCTCTCTCTCTCAAATAAATAAATAAAATCTTAAAAAAGAAAAAAAGAGATTACTTAAAAATAAAGAAACTGAAAATATTCTTTAAAATAGTAAAAGAAAAAATAGAATTAAGGGAATATCAAAGAAAGCATATAGGAGAAAAGACTGCAAAAGTAGGTGAGAGCCAGGGAGTGAATGCTAAGAAGTTGGGATTTGATTAAGCAGGCGGGGGGGGGGGGGGGGGGCAGTGACGATACATAAGCCAGAGCATAAGATGACCAAATTTCTGGGGCGCCTGGGTGGCTCAGTCATTAAGTGTCTGCCTTCGGCTCAGGTCATGATCCCAGAGTCCTGGGATCGAGCCCCGCATCGGGCTCCCTGCTCGGCGGGAGGCCTGCTTCTCCCTCTCCCACTCCCCCTGCTTGTGTTCCCTCTCCCGCTGTCTCTCTCTGTCAAATAAATAGAATCTTTAAAAAAAAAAAAAATGACCAAATTTCTATTTCGTGACAATGACAACGATGATGATAATAATGATGAGGACGATATCTGTTGTTTACTAAAAATTTCTATGCCTGGCTCTGGGTTAAGCGCTTACACGTGCGATCAGATTGAGTCAAAGTCTCTGAGCTAAGTACTAGGATTCTCCCCATTCTATAAGGAAAGAGGGGCTCAGAGAGTCTGTTGACTTGCCTTACAACACCCAGCCAATAAGCGATTCAGCTGGGACTCAAAGCCAAGTCTTTGTTCTAGGATAGGGAGATCAATACGGGCTGAGGTGACCACGAATTGCTTTGTGCAGAAAGACCACAGAGAATGAGCAGCAGTTGGACAGGAAAAGCCTGGCGTGTCGGGAGTAGAAACCAATTCAGGTATGAGATGCTAGAGAGTGTAAACCACACAGTACAAGAATATGCCAGAGAATGCAGGTTCTGCTTCCCGCCGGGGAAAGTGAGGCTTCCCTTCCTCTGAAAAGTTTTAGCAGGCTACTCAAAACTAGAAGAACACTGGCTACTGGAGGACCCAGAGTTAGAGTAGGTGTGTAGCTAGTTGCACTGGGAAAAACAATGGGAGCCCCAGTTTTCCATACCCTCAAGAGAGAGGACTCTGTCCTGCTCATTCCTACAGCACCTGGCATGTGGATCCATAAATGTAAATTGAAACCAAAATGAGCTGGGCTTGAAGAAGTAATGAGGAAAAACTGGAAGAATGTGCCTCCATTTTCTGAAAGAAGGGTCAAAAGGGTATGGGAAAGACTGAGATATTGTTTCCATCATCTTATTCCTGAGGGTGATATTGTGCTCTTAGATGCGCCAATCTTAGCTCTCCCAATTCAGAGCAGTCCACCTGATCAAACAGAGGACCACAGAGGAGATTCCACAGGCATTCTCTGGTTGTTGGCTTGGCCTCAGCTCAAGGAAAGTGCCTCTCTCTTGAGGAGGACATGGAGAGTTGTAGTTAAGAGAATGAGCTTTGGAGTCAGACCAACCTGGGTTCGACTGAATCAGAGCTCCAACACTTACTAGCTGAGTGACCTCAAACAAGTCACTTAATCTCAGTTTCCTCATCCATACAATGGGAGTAATATGACTTAACATCTCATGCTAACTAGACAATTAGGTGAAAAGTAAGTGAGATAAATACGTGCAAATAGTTGGCACGAAGTCAATTCAACAAAAACCAGATAGTATTAGATCTATGTTTCCATATTCCCTCTTAACACATTGCCAAGCCCATAGAAGCTTAATAAATATTTGTTGGTTGGTTAACAATTAGCATTAATATATCTTTATCCCTTTTTGATCTTTTATCCTTTAGAACTATTTTTTTAGATTATTTATTTATTTATTTATTTGCCAGAGAGAGAGAGAGAGCGCACAAGCAGGGGGAGCGGCAGGCAGAGGGAGAGGGAGAAGCAGGCTCCCTCTGAGCGGGGAGCCCAAGGTGGGGCTTGGGCTTGATCCCAGGACTCTGGGATCATAACCTGAGCCAAAGGCAGACGCTTAACCGACCAAGCCAGCCAGGTGCCCGAGAACTGAAATTTTTAATAAGGCAGAGACAAGTCAGTATAGTAAAACACGAAAGGCCCACTACGGCTAGCATTTGTGCATTGAGGTAATTGGCCTTTTCCTTCAGTGTATTTCATCTTACACTGTGTGAGAACATGGATTCTTCACTTTAATTTAGTGATAAAATATTACACAGTAGACATTCTCAAAACATACTGAGCTTCATTAGGTTCTTTTTAATGAATAAAAATATATTCAAAGCACAGACACTTAGTGAGAAAGCTACCAGTAAAGCACTCGGCACTTGGCTAATACTTCTTCTGGGTCTTAAAAGCTCCTGGTACCAAACTGGCTTCAATCACCACACAGTGACTGGTGATTCAGAGTCTCAGATTCTAAACATAATCTTGATTTTTGAGACAATCAAAACTGTATTTTGGGGGCACCTGGGTGGCTCAGTCGTTAAGCGTCTGCCTTCGGCTCAGGTCATGATCCCAGGGTCCTGGGATCGAGCCCCGCATTGGGCTCCCTGCTCGCCGGGAAGCCTGCTTCTCCCTCTCCCACTCCCCCTGCTTGTGTTCCCTCTCTCGCTGTGTCTCTCTCTGTCAAATAAATAAAAATAAAATCTTTAAAAAAAAAAAAAAAACAACTGTATTTTGAAAATAGCATTAACTCCTAAGGAAAAGTAAGGTTTGAAAATAGTTCACTCTAGACCAGGGTTTCATAACAGTGGTACTACTGATGTTTTGGGCCAGATAATTCTATTTTGTAGAGGGCTGTTCTGCACACAGTAGGGTGGTCAGCAGAATTCCTGGCCTCTACCCACTAGATGTCTCTAGCACCCTTCCAGTCATGACAATTAAAAACGTGTCCACATATTGCTAAATGTTCCCTAGGGAGCAAATTCACCCCTGGCTGAGAAACACTGCTCTAGAATAATAGACTGTGGCTAAATAATAGACCTTGGCTAAATGCAAACATTTTTCATTGCTTGCTTAAAATATACATCATCACATAAAAGATTTCAAGGTTTACATTAGGCTATAAATGCCATTATTATAATACAACATAGCCCACTTTAGACTTTTAAAGAAGGAATCCTAAGTGTTAGATCTTAATTGGTTATTGTGATTTTATAACCTTCCTATCAAAATCTACAAAACTACATTATTTCAATTCATTTTCTTAAGACTTTAACTCATTTGGGGCACCTGGCTGGTTCAGTCAGTACAGCCTGACTCTTGATCTTGGGGTTGTAATAGAGATTACTTAAAAATAAAATTTAAGGGGCGCCTGGGTGGCTCAGTTGGTTAAGCGACTGCCTTCGGCTCAGGTCATGATCCTGGAGTCCCGGGATCGAGTCCCGCGTCGGGCTCCCTGCTCAGCAGGGAGTCTGCTTCTCCCTCTGACCCTCCTCCCTCTCATGCTCTCTGTCTCTCATTCTCTCTCTCACAAATAAATAAAATCTTAAAAAAAAATTAAAAAAAAATAAAAAAATAAAAAAATAAAATTTAAAAAAAGAACTCATTTGTTGATACCTAAAACAAAACTTGATGCAAATAAAAATCACTAACTATCCTCCAAGTATCCATAAGTGAACCATCAATTGAGACCAAGTATCCATAAGTGAACCATCAATGAGCATCCATTAGAAATCGGAGGAAAACAATCAAATTGGAAGACAGCATAGCCTAGTTGGTAATGCACAGACTTAGTTTCTTTTTTAACTAGCTTAACCAGCTGATAAACTAGTTTTTTAAAACCAGTTAAGATTTGGGGCAAGTCACCCACACTTAACTGAAATTTATTTATCTTAGTCTATACAAGGTTTCCGTCCTGGTACCCTCTGGTGATATTGTTGATATATTGTGGCTTATCTTTCCTCTCCCTGTCCCTTGAATCCTAAGTCGACATGTTGTTTACACATCTGTAAGTGTGCCACCAACTAAAAATTGGGTAGAGGAACACCAGCCACAATGCACATCACTTCCTTTGGCTCAAAAAATGAGAGGAAGAAAACAATGGGATGCCCTTTTAGACATACTGTGTTAACAAAAAAGAAAACCACTTTTGGGGTTTTGTTTTGTTTGTTCAAAAATAATACTCAGTGCCAGCCAAGGTTGTGGGGAAACCAATACACTGTGCTAATGGCAGAAAAGCATAAAGAATCATAAAAATATTCACGCTTTTTGACCCTGCTATCCCATTTCACAGACTGTCTTAAGGAAATAATTCAAAACAGAAAAAACAAGTTTGATAGGCAAGAAATGGTTAAATAATCTGCTCAATAGATTAAGCAGCCTTACAAATGATAAATATAAAGGATTCATAGTTGGGGCACCTGGCTGGCTCAGTCGGAAGGGCGTGTGACTCTTGATCTTGGGATCGTGAGTTTGAGCCCCATGTTGGGTGTAGAGATTAATTTTTTTAAAAAATAAATAAAGGATTTGTAGCAACATGGAAATATACTTAGTATATAAATAGTCTTCCCTACAGTCACAATACTCAATATTGAAAGATGACAGCTGTGAAGTCTTATCCTTCTGCTGTGATGACACAGATGAATCCAAATACCAAAGACAATGTGGTGACCACAAGGAAGAGCTTTGGATGAATGCATAATTATTCTAAATGAGTGTGAAACTCCTCGGCATTTTTAACATGAGTGGATATTGCTAATTTTCAAGTTGCCATTTAAAAAAAAACCCTCTCAGAAGCATTTGTCTACAGCAAGAAAGAGTAATCAGCAATTAATAACTGTACCTTTGTGTACATCCATATTCTCAAGACTAATGATTTAATTAAGGATGTCTTCCTCAAAAGTGAAACAACATGACCATAAGCAATAAGCCTCACTTCCTGCTGTGAACCTCAAAATATAATGATGATGAAAAAATACATATGACAGGAAAAAATATATAATGATGAAATGTAAAGAGATGCCATTTAAGGGTCTATAAGCAGACAGGGCTTCTTAAAGAACAGTTCTAGAAAACAGATGCCAAAAACACTTCATGGGATGCCCGGATGGCTCAGTCGGTTGAGTGTCCGACTCTTGATTTTGGCTCAGGTCATGATCTCGGGGTTGTGGGATCAAGTCCCCACCCCCCAAAATTGGGCTCTGCACTCAGTGGGGCATCTGCTTCTCCCTCTCCCTCTCCCTCCCCCTCTGCCCCTTCCCTCCATACTAGGTCTCTCTAAAATAAATAAACACATCAAAGATGGAAAGAAATTAAAATGAGTCAGTCTTGGGAAAGGAAGCACTACACTCACTGGAGTTGGCGTGTTGAGTTGGCAGTGCCAATGGGACAGGCAAATGTTCAGAATCTAACTGCAGAGACTTAGGAGCTGTCAGCATTGAGGAGGTAGATGAAGCCATGGGACTGGATGAGCTCTGAAACGGGGAGGGTACAAAGAGGGGCCTGAAATGCTAAAGACTGAACCTTGTATAAAGGCTAGAGGTAGGTGACAGGAAGAGGAAGGGAGGTACAAGGAGAATGATGCAAATTACATTGAGAGAGTTTCACAGAATAGGTGCTGAGTAGTCAGCTGCAGAAGCCAAGGAGGGTGAAGGCTAGGGAAAGGCCATTTGATCTGGCAAGGGATCACTGGGAACCTTCAAGAGTCAGTATTCAGGAGGGGCGCCTGGGTGGCTCAGTCGTTAAGTGTCTGCCTTCGGCTCAGGTCATGATCCCAGTGTCCTGGGATCGAGCCCCACATCGGGCTCCCTGCTCCGTGGGAAGCCTGCTTCTCCCTCTCCCACTCCCCCTGCTTGTGTTCCCTCTCTTGCTGTGTCTCTCTCTGTCGAATAAATAAATAAAATCTTAAAAAAAAAAAAAAGATTTAAGAGTCAGTATTCAGGAGCACCTGGGTGGCTCAGTTGGCTAAATGTCTGCCTTCGACTTGGGTCATGATCTCGGGGGTCCTGGGATCGAGCCCCACATCGGGCTCCTTGCTCACCAGGGCCTGCTTCTCTCCCTCTGCTGCTCCCCTGCTGCTTGTGCGCTCTCACTCTTGCTCTCTCTCAAATAAATAAATAAATAAAATCTTTAAAAAAGAAAACAATCCTAGTATTAAAAAAAAAAGTCAGTATTCAGTGGAGTGTGATAGAAGAGACGACAAGTGGTGCAGCCAACCAATGGGAGAAGATTTCTATCAGCAATGTGACCATTCAGCATTCCATCTACCTTCTGAAAGAAGCTGTTGTCATACAAGACTCTCAGAAAAAAGCAACCTGAGTCAAAGTGCTAGGTATTGAAGAAAACAGAAGCCTGAAATTACTGTGTGAGACACATCCAACTGCACATCACCCAAATATAAAAGCCAGTCAGTCACTGGGGGAGAAATCCAAAACAAAAGACACGAGGGGTGTAGACAAGGTCTACACACAGCAACGTGGAGGAACCTCACCAACAATACCAAGGAAAAGAAAGCAGACGTAAAAGAGTACATCCTGTAGGATTCCATCTATGCACAATTCAAAAACAGGCCAAGTTTGGGATGCCTGGGTGGCTCAGTTGGTTAAGCGTCTGCCTTCGGCTCAGGTCATGATCCCAGGGTCCTGGGATCAAGCCCCGCATCGGGCTCCCTGCTCCGCAGGGAGCCTGCTTCTCCCTCTGCCTCTGTCTCTCTCTCTCTCTGTCTCTCATGAATAAATAAATAAAATCTTTAAAAAAAAAAAAAAAAAAACAGGCCAAGTTAATCCATGATGCTAGGTGTCAGGGGAGTGGCTGCCTTTGGGGAAGGTGAGTGGAGAGAAGTGGCTTCCAGGGCACTGATCATGTACTGTTCATTGACACCAGCAATAGTTACAAAAGTGGGTTCACTTTGCGATAACTCATCGAGCTGTATGTGTATGGTGTATGTTGTGTGCACTTCTCTGTATGCATATTTTAAATACAAAGTTAGAAAAACCGCAAAACACATGAAAAGCCTGGTTAGACTAGGATGGTGAGACGTTCTCAGGCCTTCAGTTTTGAATAGAACGTCTGGTGGCTGAGAGATGTGAGGAGTCCAGCATAGTCTTCTGTGTACTGAGGAGTTAAGACTGGCAGTTTATAGGTAATACAATATTAAACAAGGAGACCCACCAAGATGCCTTGGTTTCTCAGGTAAGGAGACACCAAGACAAGACACTTGTCTTAAGGCTTTGATTTCTGACAAATTTCCATAGTTGATTTTTACGTATCTATTGAACCTGAGAGTTAAAATCAGAGAATACTTGAAATTTGCCCAAGTGATGTAGATAAGTCATGTGACTTGAGCGAAAACCAGAACTTAAAAGTGAGGCAGGTAGAGGGGCGCCTGGCTGGCTCAGTTGGTGGAACATAGGACTCTTGATCTCAGGGTTGTGAGTTCAAGCTCCACGTTGGGTGTAGAGATTACTTAAAAATAAAATCTTAAAAAAAAAAAGTGAGGCAGATAGAATGGAAAGCTGCCTCACTCGTCCTGAAAAGGGTTCCAAGCTCTCCAACTTCCTTATTTCTCTAACTGGATCATTTTATAAACCACTCCATTTTGCCACCTTTATGGCTTTAAGCATTAATCTAAACAAGAGTTGCCATCACATCTTGAACCCAAATAACAACCCCAAATGAATAATCCTGAGAAGTCTACATCTTGTCCCTCGCATCTAATTGCTTATATGACTACACATTTACTTAATCTATTTTTGCTAATTTAAAAGTTATTCAAGCCAGTTAATGTTTATGCTTGGAGGCTATTCAAAGGTGATTACACATAACCCTTTCTGTGCTTTGGAACACATCCCTACTGTTTAAAAACATTCACAAGGGACAACCTTGAAGCTAAGTACATAAGGTCCCTCCAGTTCCCCAGGCTTTGCAATCTTTTATCCCCAAAGCATAAAAATGAACATGATGACTTTGTTCCCTATTCCTTCCATTAATTGTTAATTGATGCTTATTACATTATGGCTATCTCCAAGTCTCTTCAGAGAGTCTGAAATGCATGAAGTAATTCTGTGGTTACCTGTGAAAAGGAAGAAAATCAAGACCATGACCATTGTGTACCCAAAGTACAAAATGCTGCTTGCAATGCCCACGATTTGAAGTTTGGCAAAAAAGTAATGAACTGCATATATGAAAAGGTAAACAGCTGTAAAACTGCTGGTAAAAAAGGCTCTCCACCACCAATGATAATCCTGCAAAAAGAAATAGCAAAAAACAACTTTTTAGGTGAAATCTAACTATAAATGGGTTAGGAATTATTGTCCTAAAATAGGCTTCATTAGATTATGCAGTAAAAGAAATAAAAGAGGAAGTTTTATAAGAAATTCAATGTGGGGGGGCGCCTGGGTGGCTCAGTTGGTGAAGTGCCTGTCTTCAGCTCAGGTCATGATCCCAGGGTCCTGGGATCGAGCCCCCGCATCCGGCTCCCTGCTCAGCGGGAAGCCTGCTTCTCCCTCTCCCACTCCCCCTGCTTGTGTTCCCTCTCTCGCTGTGTCTCTCTCTGTCAAATAAATTAATTTTTAAAAATCTTTTTTAAAAAAGAAATTCAATGTGGTATACACTGTCTGACTAATGTACGTCTGCTTGGAGTGCCTTAACATGTATAAACTCTTTGTTTCCAGGGAGACCATGTGTGCCCTCAGGGTCTGCACTTGTAATGCACGCATCCTTTCTATCAGGAGCATCCTTTCTATTGGGACGCTGCCTCAGCCTTAGAAGGTTTTCCGGTCAGCTTCAATTTACTGGCCAGAGCTGCCTCAGGCTAGGTAGGAAAAGATTAGTATAGAAACTTCAGATAGAGCTTTATAGCGAATGCGATTTGTTTTACCCAGCTGAATTTGGGACCCAGGGAGGCATGACTGAGGTCAATACGCAAGTTCTGCGTATTCTACAGGCTCCTGATGATGCTAATTTTACTGTAGGGGAACCTGGCTGGCTCAGTGGGGAGAGCATGCGATTCTTGATCTCAAGGTTGAATTCAAGCCCCACACTGGGCGGTGGAGCCTACTTAAAAAAAAAAAAAAAAAAAAAAAAGGAGGGGGCCCCCGGGGGGCTCCGTTGGTTAAGCATCTGCCTTCGGCTCAGGTCATGATCCCAGGGTCCTGGGATCGAGCCCCACATCAGGCTCCCTGCTCAGCAGGGAGTCTGTTTCTCCCTCTGTCCCCTGCTCATGCTCTCTCTCTCAAATAAATAAAAATTTTTTAAAAATTTTTTTAAAAAGACAGAAAAAAAATTTTAATGTAAAGGCACTGTGGTCGAGGGTCAAGGAGACCTACAGTACAGAAAAGAGTTAACATAGCAGGTCTGAAGTTACTATCTTTAGAAGGGTCTGCTTGCAAGGTTGGCCCTTGGCTTACATCTGGGAATTTGGCATTTAATCATTCCCTGACTGATAAGACTGGTTTGCTATACCTAGACTGTACAAACAATGTGATTTATGATGAGCACTTGCTTTCCTTTTGGGAGTCTGGAATTTTTGTAGTTGCTAGGCAGAGGGTGCCTATGTGACTATCTCCTAATGAAGACCTTGGATGCAGAGTCTCTAATGGGCTTCCCTGGGCACAAACATCACACATCTATTACTATATTTTTTACTGCTGGAGAAAGGAGCACAATTGATGTATCCTCTCGTGGAAAAGAGAAAGCATAGGAAGACTGTATGTAGAGTTCTCCAGACTCCACCTGTGTCTTCTCCCCTTGCTGATTCTGTTATGTATCCTTTGGCTATAATAGGCCCTAGCCATGCATACATCTTTATGCTGAGTCCCATAAGTCCTTCCAGTAAGCTGCCAAATATGTGGGTGGTCTTGGGAGCCTCCAAAACATTTCTTTTTTTTTTTAACTAGGCTCCAGTGGGGCTTGAACTCATGACCCTGATATCAAGACCTGAGCTGAGATCAAGAGTCAGATGCTTAACTGACTGAGCCACCCAGGCACCCCATCTAAGAAATAGAAATATACACATCATATGCCTATGAAAATGCTCTCAGACATCATGTATATGATAACCATTCCCTAAACTCTCTATTGTCACCTTTAGAGAGTGACATTTAACTACCAAAACAAGAAGGATGTAGGGGATTTACGAAAATAATGTTCACTACCACCTTAATTATCCAGAATGACATCAGAAAAAAAAATGCGGGTGGAGTGGGGTAAACAGAACTATTTATGTCCATGGTAACCAAAAGGCATGAAATGAAAATAAGAGAAAGGGCCTTTAGCAGCAATCTCAAACCCATAAAACACAATGCTGGCCTAAGCGGAGAAAATTTTAATTGTTAAAAAAAAAAAAAGCTACATTGAACCAGATCTTTTATATGTCCAAATATCAGATCAGTTCCCTATATTTTTCTATGTTAACTGAATATTATGCAGCAATTATAGTAACTAGCCAGAGAGAAATTGCTTTCTGTTTAAATTTTCCATCAAAGTCGCATTAACTTGATAGCTGCATCAAAATCAAAATGTGTCATCAGGAAAACACAATATAAAACTGATCCCACATTCTAGAAACCATGCAGTTAACAGTTGTTTCAATTCCTTTCTCAACACAGGCTTCTAATTCCAATAACACGAGTTTTGGAAGCATAAGATACATTCGTTTCTTAGGTCTTTACCTCAGCGCACAAATGGAAATAACACAGCAAAACTGTAGCTTCTGAACAGGTAATCAGGAGAATTATAAAGACCAAGAAAAGGAAGCCAAACATGAAGTACATCTGATGAGACCTGAAAATAAAAATGACAGCTTTAAAATTAACTTCACAGTACACAGAAAGCCCAATCTAAATCCATACAAGAGACGGCCACACTTCTCAAACCTTAGCAACTCATTCCAAACCTTTATCTATCCATCCAGTATCCAAAAGATACTCCCTGACCTGTGTGGCTTCAGAGTTCTGCCTGATCTTGTCCAGGTCGTATCTGTGTGGCTACTTACCCATAATTCTCTGCTCACGTCATTCAGTATTCAGTTGAGACCCATCAGTATCTCTGTCATTTTCTTTATGCACATTTTAAACTGTGCTTTCTTTTTAGCAACGGAAGGTTGTAAGTGCAAAAATGCCAGCAACTACGTTATATAACACAAAACCACAGAATCAAATACTGCCTTGCCTTTGAAGCTCTATTGACAGGCAGCCTCCCCCAATAGGTCTTGATAGCACAGCACACAAAATTCTATCAAATATACTTTCAGATGTGCATCTTCTTAAAGCTCTGTGTGTGGATTACATTTCTGCCAGACTTTGGAGGAACAGAGTCATTTCTTTCATTATTACAGAGCCGAGCTGACTAAATTGGGATGAGCAATTTTAAAAGCCTCCTAAAGAAAAGAAACTGAGGAACCAATCGATACCCCATTTTAAAATCTCCTGCAGAATGTATCCCTGGGCACAAGGGCGAGGGATGGGGCTTGGGGAAAATCATCTCTGTAGATAATGAACATATACAAAGTTGCATACAGCAAGCACACTCTGTTTCATTGAAATAAAACTTGTCTGAAGACTCTTCTAGTTTTCACTTGAAAATTATTTTCCCATCAAAAACATCTGGAAAATGCGGTTACTATAATCTATTTTGCAGCAGGTTAAATATTTAGTTGCTGACAAGGTAACAAATTTTATTGCTTATCTTTTAAACAAATTTGGCACAATGCTGTTTAAAAGGTGAGCAATTAATGTGCATGATTAAGCCTAACTTTTGAGGACTTGAAAGCTGTGTCTGAAAGACTGCTTTGGGACACAAGCATTCTAAACACACACAGCTGGCTACTGCCTTGGATTTTATGGGGACTTTGCCCCATCTCCAAAACTCCCTCTGCAGCACCACCCCACTCAACCCGCCCCTGAAACGAGAATGCAGTCAAGAATCAGGAATTAAGAAAAAAAAAGGACTTGGAGAAGCTGAAGCTGTCGAACTTGCATCAGAGAGCACGGGTTCTTACTTTACATATCAGAATTCTTAAATCACGACAGTTTCAAAGTAACAAATAGAAAGAGGAACACTGTAAGGAGCAGGCATGCTGACAACAGAGCTAACAGCTGACAGACAGGAGAGCAGAAAAACATTACTTACAGCTCAGGACAGATGAAGACCCAGAGTCAGTGGTCTTCAAAGTATTTTTAGCAGAGGAACTCTGAGATCTTGCATGGAAGGTCAGTACAGAAAAGAGAGATACATCAGGGCTGCCTCTTCTCATCTTTAGGCGCCTCCTTCCAAGGGACACCCCTGCCCCACCCCCTGCAAAGGCTCAGAGTAGTACAGTGTGAGCCAACTTTCTAAGTCATCTGGAAAGGCTTAAAAAGAGGCTATTACTTTTTAAAAAGGAAACCTGCATAGAAATTTCCATCAAAAAGTGTCTTGAAAAACTTGTGAATTAAGTCAAATTTCCCTAGGAAATTCCCCTGGGGTCAGATTGCCATTTCCTGGATTAAAAAGCGTGGGGGGGGGGTGTCAAATGAAGTTTTACCATACCAGAATTTAACCTCCTTGAAATACAGGAAAATTAATTGATCAACAATTAAGATTTTTTTTAGATTATGAAGATCCAATACTCACCAGATACTGTTCAGAATGAAAAACAGTTGAATAAAAATACAGCCAAAAGGTAAAATGCCACCGATTATGATGCCAAAAAGTGGTCTGGTGAAGAAATTCTGCTGAGGAATATGACGGGGAATCTGGTTTGTGTGAACTGGATGCTTAAACTGCTCGAAAAGAAATCAAGTGAAAATCAGAATGAATGAAATTGAGGTGAATTTATATACATATAATCACAACACAGAATCCTGAATCGGAACATGACATGGAACACTTCCAAGAGCAGTCATGTGGGCAGAGCCTAGACCACTGTGTGATAGAAATATAATACAAGCCATATATGCAGTTTTAAAGCTTTTAGAAGCTGCATTTTAAAAAGTGAAAAGAAATAGGCAACATTGGGGCACCTGGGTGGCTCAGTCACTTAAGCATCTGCCTTCAGCTCAGGTCATGATCCCTGGGTCTTAGGATCGAGCCCCACATCGGGTTCCCTGCTCAGTATCCCCCCAACCCCACTCGTGCTCTCTCTCACTCTCTCAGAAATATAAATTAAAAAAATTTAAAAACAAATAGGCAGAATCAATTTATGAATACATTTCATCTAACACCTCCAAATATTATCAGTTAAATTTGTCATCAATATAAAAAGTATATATATAGAGAGAGAGAGAGAGATAGAGTTCATATGACATCTTTATCCATTCATCTGCTGATGGGCATTTGGGCTCTTTCCATATGTTGGTAATTGTGGACGTTGTGCTATAAACACTGGGGTGTGGGTGCCCCTTTTGACAATATGTCCCTTTAATTTCATCCAACAGAGATAGACAGAAATATAAACAACCTATAAAGTGGGAAGTACATTAAATAGTGTCTTTTGAAGTATTACTGTGTTTCATTTTTAAAAATTTTTAAAAATATTTTATTCC
Organism: Neomonachus schauinslandi; assembly: GCF_002201575.2. NCBI lineage: Eukaryota > Metazoa > Chordata > Mammalia > Carnivora > Phocidae > Neomonachus > Neomonachus schauinslandi. Next base: position 14,968,749 of record NC_058419.1, read on the forward strand.
AAAATGATTATCCTTTGTAGTTTTTGCCAATGGTACATTTCACATTCCATATATAGTAATATACACATTGAGGTATTATTTCAGACATTAGTCAATGGCCAACAGCAGTATTTTACAAATTTACCTTTTTCTTGCTTCCAAAGTATGCACCCAAAAATGTTAATGGTACTGAAATTCCAAACCACATCGCAAGGATACCTATCAGGGTACCAAAGGAGATTGCAGCCGATGACCCTTCCACCCAAAGAATCAGGTTCATAAAGAAAAGGTCGACAAAGACGACACTAGGGAGAAAAAAACATCATCAGGAAACAATATGCTTTCAGGAAAATGTTATAATCATACTTGATGTGAATGTCAGAACATTCTTTTGGTGGGAAGGATATAATAAATGACAAGGCTAAACCCTAGAAGAATATGAAGTCTCACTGTGGAAACCCAGCCACTGAGCCGGGGCTTAAACCCAATACCATATAATAAGGCAGCAGTTTATTATAAGACATCATTTCTACATCCTACTCATCTTCGCACCTCCAGAGTCTAGCAGAAAATAAGTAAGGTGTAGAGTAATATACCACGGAAAAACTCAATGTGCAATATAGGGAACACAATTAAGAACATGCATATACTGAAAACAGAATTCCAGACTGAAATGGGCTATGAGTCTCAAGTCCAACAAGTGTTCACTTAACACAAGAGCTTTAAATCAGTCACTCAAAATCAACAGGTCAGCTGCTGAATCTACTGGATAAATCACCAGGCAAGCCCAGCTATTGTGCCCCTATTGGTTCCAGATAAGCTTGGTCAAAGCTACAGGTGAATGTGGGTATGGATGTGAGTGCTTCTGAAAGCCTAAAAATGAGGGTGAAGAAGTGGGCAGAGGCTAGATTGTGGAAGGCCTTGAATGTCAGGGTAAGGAAGGTAGACTTGCTCCTGGCAGCATCAGGAGGCAGCTGAAGGGGTTTTACACTCAAAGCTCTGGGGTACACAGCGCAGCCTTCCAGGCAGATGAGTCTGCAGCATGGCGAAGGACAGCCCTAAGGGAAGAGAAACTAGAGACAAGGAGACCAGATACAAAGTGGTATGAATCTGTATAAGGTGGTGATGGTTAAAATGTAAATGATGTATATAAAAGACATGAAGCACTGAGAGACTTTTGGTTAAAGATGGCAGATTGAAATCACACATTTAGTTCTGCTGCCTCCTCAAAACTCCGATAAAATGATAGTAAAGGAACTTTAAAAGGGCACAAATACACAAGGATGGGGGATACAGGAGAGAAGACATTAGCAACAAATTTTGGAAAGCAAACAGCAGATGGACAAGTAGTAACTGAGTTAGTACAACTGGGAAAACTGTATCCCAAGTCATCTGTAGGAAAAGTTGAGAGGCCACTCAGGTTATACCACAGAACTCCAGAAAAGGTTCAGGGATATGTAGCGCCAGGTACCCCTGTGAGTGGGAGGGAAGGAGTGGCCAAAACCAGGACTGGTTGAAAGTCAGCGCAAGACACTCACAGACCTGCAGATTCCCTCCCCTGCACCGCAGAGCCAAAGACCTTCCCTTCCCGACCCCAGCAGAAGACTGGAGGGTCTAGCCTCTTAGAGAAGGTCCCTGCAGCTCAGAGGAAAACTCTAGAAAGGAAAATCTATGACTGACATCCACAAAGAGATTAGAAGAGCCACTGCAGCATGAAGCAAGATGACACTTTAAGGACTGGTGAGAAATAAAAGAGCTATTTGGAATTAGAAATACGACAAGGGGAATAAAAACCTCAGTAAAAGGGTTAGAACATAAAGCTAATAGTATGTCTTAGAAAGCAGCGTTAGGAGGAAGAGGATGAGGAGGAGGAGGAGAAGAAATGAAAACACCTTAAGTGCCCATCAAAACATGAGTGGATAAAGAAGTTGCAGTGTATATATACACTGGAATATTATTCAGCCTAAAAATGGAGGAAATCCTATCATTTGTGACAACATGGGTGGACTTTGAAGACATTATGTTAACTGAAATAAGAGAAAGACAAATACCATATGATCTCACTTACACGTGGAATCTAAAGCAAAAACAAAAGCAACCCAAACTCGGGGCACCTGGGTGGCTCAGTCGGTTTAGCATCTGACTCTTGGTTTCCACTCGGGTCGTGATCTCAGGGTCATGAGACTGAGGGCTCTGCGCTCAATGGCGAGTCTGCTTGGGATTCTCTTCCTCTCTCTCTGCCCATACCCTGCTCGCTCTCTTTCTCTCTCAAATAAATAAATAAATCTTTAAAAAAGAAAAAAAAGGCAAACCAAACTCATAGAAAAAGAAATCGGACTTGTGGCTAACTGGGGCCAGGGTGGGGGGAAGAAGGTGGTCAAAAGGTACGTATGAAGGACTAATGTACAACATGATGGCTTCCGCTAATGCTGCTGCGTGATAGATAGATAGGGAAGTTAAGAGTGTAAATCCTAAGAGTTCTCATCACAAGGAGAGATTTTTTTTTCCCTTTTCTTCTTTATTTGCCTTTTATTGTAGCTATAGGAGATGACAGATGTGAGATGAACCTATTGTGGTCATCAGTGCACAGTATATGTAAATTGAACCATCATGCTGTATGCCTTAAACTTATACAGTGATGGATGTCAATTAGTTCTCAATAAAACTGGAGGAAAAAAGAAAAAATTGAATAGGTCAAAAAGAAAGAAAGAAAAATTAGATGAACAACCCAGGCACATGAGAAATAGGAGTCACTTGAATAGACAGAGTTCTTCATGTCTTTTAGGGGTATTAGGTAATTTGCTCAAGGTCAGACAGTGGATAAGAGGCAGAGCTGGGATTCTAATTCAGGTGTGTGTGATTCTTCACGAGCAAGCTGTTTCCATGCCACTGTGCCATCCTAAGGCCTCTATGGTGGGAACCCACCCTGCCAATCAGGTCTATCTTCTCTTCCCCCAGACATTTTGTCAAAGACCAGAGAGAGGGAATGTGGCATCAGCCACATCATGACGCCCCAGCTAAGGCTCTGGTTAATTCTTTAGTTGGAAGTTCTCTCAAGGTCCATTCCAATTCTAGGATATAATGCTGCCTTCCTATCTGCCACCGTTCTCCAATTTCTTATTCAAGATCATTTTTTTTGGATGTTCCTCATCTCTCATTATAAACCAACTTCAGCCATTTCTTCCTTCATGTTACTATTTCTGCTCCACCCTCCCCACTGTGTGTACGAGCTCTTCTCCCTACTAAAACCTATGTTAGTAGGTACCTCTATTGTGCTTTTTAAAGGCTCACACATGCTCCTGCCAGAGACATGGTTCGAAGCTCTTTCAAACAACAATAAATGCAACAACAGTAAACCTCCACCTTAGGTCTCATTAGTTTCTGACATCTTAATAAGGGAATCTGGTTTCCTATGATTTAACCATACTTCTTCAAATGTTTCTTAATACCTTTCTGCTCTAATGAATTTGTTCAGCCACAATATTCCTCTGCCAAATTTCCTAGCTTTTGAGAGATTCATTTCAGCTGTTATCATTCCATGGCCAGAAAAATTATTTCTCACTTGACAAATCATAACCTCCCTTCTTATACATAAACTCAATTAACCCGTCTCAACAATTTCCCTCTTGAAAGTACACTCTAGAATGTTAATATGTGTTTAACAATTCTGTAACTGCCCTTCAGTTTCAAGTTTTTATATTCTAAATAGTTCTTCCTTTGTTGATCTCTAATTATTTCTAGACCTTTTCATGGAATCTTAAACAGCAAAACTAAAAGGAAATTTAAGAGGTCATCTGGGTTCATCTCCTACCTGAAACATTTATTCACACATTCATCAAACATTTATTGAGTACCTATGTGTTAGGCCCTGGTGTTCAAAGATAAATAAGAACCCTTGCTCTGAAAAACTCAGTCTAGTGGGGGACAGAGATAAACAAATAAATTACAATACAACATGGGAAATACTATAGCAGATGATAAACACAGAGCAGTAGGAATACGGAAGAAAAGAGTGATCAAAAGTACATTATAGCTCAGAAAATTTCACAATCTATTAGTTCATTTATTTCTCTAAATGACTCTGTGACAAAGGCATTACCCAGCAAGGAAATGGACAATCAGGAAGGTTATAGGATTTCCCCCAAAGTCACTTACCTAATACCGAGAGCCTAATAGTAAGTGCTGGAATTCAGACTTGCTTGTCTCTAATTGTAAAGTTTGGGTACATGCCCATCAAACTAGGCTACCTCTGCCTTTTCCTACCTACCACTTTTGGGGTTACATGAAGGAAAAGTATATGGTTTAATAATCTTACTTTCTTCAATTTCTTTTAGGGAACATCTATGTTCATTAGCCTAAATGCTTCTTCTTTTAAATTTAAAGCCATTTTTACACTGCCCATTTATGGCACCACATGAGCTACTTGCACATTGATATACCATGAGGCACTGAACTTCTCTTTCAACCTACTATGTTCTAAGAAATAAGAATGCCAGTACCTTACAATTCTCTCTCCCATCTACCTAAAAGAGCCCCTAAACCACTTGAGGGAAATATGTCCTTCGTATCATGCCTGGTTTATTGCTTTAAAATTGTATTCAATTCTACTAACAGAACTAAGAAACTGAATCTGTTTTGCATTTTTAAATTATTCACTTGATTCAATCATACAGTAGATATTTACTGAGTGCTTACTCCATAGAAGGCACTTATACTCCATATAGGGCACTTGGTTACAAGCTGTGAAAGATACAGAAATGAATAAGACATGGTACTTACCCTCAGGAGTTTTAGAATGCATAGTAAGATAAGGCATATCACAAATAACTCTAATCTAAGGAACACTGCGATAAGTATTATAGTAATGATAATAGACACTATAAAATTCCAGAACATGGAAGTGGTAGCATTTGAGCTGGGACATAAAAAAGAACAGAAATTTGGCATTGGAGGATTGGAAAGAGGTGATTACAAAAAGATGGAACAGCATGAGCAAAGGCATGACGGCAGAAGTCAAGAGTAGCTGATAACCACAGCTACCATTTATTGAGCACTCAGTATATGCTAGGCACTCTTTCAAATCCATTACACACATTATCCCATTTAATCCTCACAGCAACCATGAAGTAGATAATACCATGATTTGCATTCTACAGATGAGGAAAGCCAAGATTAGAGAGGTAAAACCAATTGCCTAACAACCCATGATTAGTAAATATTAGTTGAAGATCTTTTTTGCCTAATTTAAAAGACAACTGCATAATGCGATCATTATAAATCTGTGTTGACAAGCATGCAAAGTATTAAGATGTAATCTGTATGGCAACAGCAGCTCAAAGAAGGAAGGAGGGAAAGGAGCTATATGGGAGCAAAGTTTTTGTATAATATTGAAATTAAATTGGAATTAATCCAAATCAGATTAGTATACATTGATTAATTTTTTTATATTGATTAATTTAATTGTAATCTGTAAGGTAACCACTAAGAAAATAATTCAAAAGAAATAATAGAAGAAATGACAAAGGAATAAAAATGGTGCCATAGAAAACATCTATTTAATAAAAGAGAAGGCAAAAATCTCAAAGAGATGCCCGAACCCCTATGTTCATTCAGCATTATTCACAATTTGCTCAAGGCCTGGTAACTAGAAGGAGGCAGAACTGGGAAATGAACTGCTATGCACGTGCGGAGTGTAGGGTATGTGTGCATGGGGGCGCGCGCGCGCGTGTGTGTGTGTGTGTGTGACTCTAAAGCCTGTGTTAGGGGCGCCTGGGTGGCTCAGTCGTTAAGCGTCTGCCTTCGGCTCAGGTCATGATCCCAGGGTGTTGGGATCGAGCCCTGTGTCAGACTCCCCGCTCGGCAGAAAGCCTGCTTCTCCCTCTCCCATTCCCCCTGCTTGTGTTCCCTCTCTCGCTGTGTCTCTCTCTGTCAAATAAATAAATAAAATCTTTTAAAAAAATAAGAAATAAAAAAATAAAGCCTGTGCTGGTAGCTTCTATCACTACCTCTCCACTTTAATATACGGTTATGAGTTGTTATTGTTGTTTATAATGAAATTATTTAAAAATAGGTGGGGCGCCTCGGTGGGTCGGTGAGTTAAGCATCTCTTGATATCAACTCAGGTCTTGATCTCAGGGCGTGGAGCTTACTTAAAAATAATAATAAAAATAATAAAATAAAAATAGATAACACATGCATATGGTATATGATGCAAAAGGTTAAAAAAAAGAGTGAAAAGTAAGTCTGATATAAACAGTCTCCTTCACGCTTCTGTCCCCCAGCCACCCAAAAACCCACCCAGGACACAACCACCATTATTTAAATTTGCTTTTCAAATTTAAATTTCTTTTTTTTTTACTTTTACAAAACCATGGCTTGACACTGCATCATTTCATAGTCCATGTAAACCTGAGCCATGTTATTATGGATTTCTACTCAAATTTTTAAATTTTTCTGTGTAAAACATTCTTCAAAATTGATCCCATAGAAAACATGATGAAAACCGCTCATAGTGCATTGCAAATGCTAACGCTTTTCAGACATTGTTTAATTTGTCTAATCAAGCTTAGTGATATGGTATATTCTAATTCTTTTACATCTTCTATTTCAATGATGTAACTTATTATTGCAGTTAGATGGAACATCTGTGTGATGAAAAATGGGCCACTATTATTCATCTTGAGCCACGAAGGCAAAGATTCAGGGGCAATTTGTATTTATTTCCTCTATAGTGCCTCGCATAATGCCTTAAATATAGTAAAAACAAAAACAAAACAAAACCAAAAAGACCACAATAACTATGTTGAATGAGTAACTAAATAATGCAGAGAATAGTGAATGGCTTATTGACTGACTCTTGCATGTAATATCCCTTGTATTACAATTCAGTGTAATGACTTTTGCACAATGGCACTTCATTGCCAAATTTATTCAGTTTTGGATTCGTTTGAGTCTTGAACTTGAAGCAACAAATATCTGAAGTATTGTCAAGGACGTCGCTTTCTTACAGAAATGTAATAAAGCATTCACCTCAGAAAAGACCACCCATTCTAGTTCCCTTGAAAAGAGTTATAGGAAAAGCAGATGGCTCTATTCAAGGTGGGGAAGGGGAGGGGTGTGCATTGTCCTTATTTTAAATAAGTCAAAAATTATGAGGTTCCTGTATTTGATGTGCAAACTTGTAATGTTCAATCCTTTCAATGATCTAATCTTTTTCCCTGGAGTTTGGAGGGAAACCAGCCACATGGAGATGAATGATTATGGGTCTACAGAACCCATCACTGCATTGCATGATTTATTGCATGACACACAGTCACAGAGCATTATTAAAGCATTTGCTCTCACTTTGTCACTAATCAGAACATAACGCAACTGAATTTACTATGTATAACTTTCACTATGGGACCTCTTCCACTATTGCAACATACTCCTAGCATCACGGATGTGGGAACTTTGTAACAAATAGGAATTAAAGTACCACATGACAATTAAGACATAATCCACTACTTTTTCCTTTAAAAAAACTGTCCTTGGGTGCCTGGGTGGCTCAGTTGGTTAGGCGACTGCCTTCGGCTCAGGTCATGATCCTGGAGTCCCTGGATCGAGTCCCGCATCGGGCTCCCTGCTCGGCGGGGAGTCTGCTTCTCCCTCTGACCCTCCCCCCTCTCATGTGCTCTCTCTCTCATTCTCTCTCTCTCTCAAATAAATAATCTTAAAAAAAAACTGTCCTTTGTAACATATCAAGGAAAGAATATTAGAAATGAAACGTGTTATGTACTGCATTGTGTCCCCCCCCATTCATATGTTGAAGCCCTAATCCATTATGTAATGGTATTTGGAGGTGAGGCCTTTGGGAGGTGATTAAGCTTAGATGAGGTCATGAGAGTAGGGCCTTCATGATGAGATCGGTGTTTTTGTTTTTTTTTTTTTTTAAAGATTTTTATTTATTTGAAAGAGAGAGAGAGAGCGAGAGCAGGAACACAAGCGGGGGGAGTGGGAGAGGGAGAAGCAGGCCCCCTGAGGAGCAGGGAGCCTGATGTGGGGCTCAATCCCAGGACCCTGGGATCATGACCAGAGCCGAAGGCAGACGCTTAACGACTGAGCCACCCAGGTGTCCCGAGATCGGTGCCTTCCTGAGAAGGAACATGAGAGTTCACCGTCTCCACCTGCCATGTGAGGAAACAGTAAGAAGGCAGTCATCTGCAAGCCAGGAAGACAGCTCTCACCAGGACCTGACCCTGTTGGTGCCCTGATCTCCAACATCCCTGCCTCCAGAACTGTGAGAAATCAAATTTCTATTGTTTAAGCGTCCCCCACCCCAGTCTATGGTATTTTGTTATGGTAGCCCAGGCTAACTAAGGAGATGAAACCCAAAGTCCCAGGCGCCCAGGTGTCTGGCTCAGTTGGTTAAACGTCTGCCTTCATTCAGCTCAGGTCATGATCCCAGGGTCCTGAGATTGAGTCCCATGTGGGGCTCTCTGCTCATCGGGGAGCCTGCTTCTCCCCCTACCCCTCCTCCAACTCATTCTCTCAATCTCTCTCTAATAAATAAATAAAATCTTTAAAAAAAAAAAAGAATTCCAACAAAATCTCAAAAAAAAAAAAAAAAGAAAGAAAGAAAGAAACCCAAAGGGAGTCAGCACCTCATCAGTGAGGTTCTGTGGGAAGAGCCCTGGACGGGATGCCGGGGGGACATTCAGTTATGTATAGCCTGGGCTCTGTCACCGACTTCCCGTGTGACCTCAAACACTTGCTCCCTGGCTTGGCCGCCAACCCCACATCTCTATAATGAGGGGGCGGAGGGAGCTACTGGCCCGCCACAGCACAGCCCCGCCCACTCCCACGGGGACCATGATGCTACCTGGGAGCTGCAGTCACGAATGACACCGCAGGACCTAGGGGAGACAGGAAGAAAGGATCCCGGAAGCCAGTGACAAGGGGAACAACACAAGGTAGAGCGGAAATTGCCATTCTAACATGATACATAACGCAAGCTATATAACTGAGATGTGCATCTATGAAATCTGCTTCCAAACCAAAGATCAAAATCGAATACAGCGGCACCATGGCTGTCTCTTTGTACTAGAGGTTACGATGTACAAAAAGATGAAAGGAATGCAGATACCACAGAGACAGAATGCTGGCGCTACAGAAAACACAGTGGTCGCTCATCTCCTTTCTACTCCTCATTATCGGGTACAGTGATTTTGTTTCCAAGAGCAAGTCTAAGAAAGAGTATAATTGTGTAGGGAAAAGAGAACGAGCAATACTAACCCAGGACATAATAGTGCTGTCAGCAAAAAATTTGTCTTCCAGTTAACACCTTTAAATGCTGAGGAAGGAAAAGACAGAAATAGTTACTGTAGCAACTTATTTAGTCCACTTTTCAACTACTTTATACCCAGGGCCCAGTTACATTTTGATAGGCCAGCTAAAATGCCCCATGCAATTTTTAAATGTTTTCTTTTACGGCCTCTTAATGTCTACGTTTAACACACCAACTAACTGAAATGGTAACAGTTGCAATGCTTACTCTTATACATTCTAGCCGACACATATCCAGCAGGGGTTCCCAGGAGGACCCATAACACAACGGCACAGGTCATCAAGGCCCCTCGATGGGCGGGGGAAAGAAAACCAAAGCAAGCCAGAACTAAAGGTACAAAAAAGAAATATCAAAGCAGTGACAATAACAGCCCCAGAAGCATGCAAGACTTTATAATAAAGACCTGCTTATTAAGACACATTATGGGTAACAGCACATGAGGAAATTCTGCGGTGTGAGTACTTAAGTGACACTGTGAATGACTGTTATTCACTTAGCTAATGACAATTTTTTTCTTAACGAAAAGGTGTGATTTTCAATACTGGGCACATGAAATCAGTTTCCAAGTGTGGTCTAGTCTTTAATCTCACTGCTTAAATCAAAATTAAACAAACTAAATCCCCCTTCCCTACTCCAGGATCACGCCCTAAACAGCAACTCATTTTTCCCCACAAAAATTTCCTTCTGCTTCCCTTTATTCAAGGTGAGGAATAAAAAAATCAAAGCAAGACTTGGTCTCAGGAAAATATAACCTTAAGAGCTGAATTTTGAAATTATCATTGACACGTGAAACACCTAATAAGCCTTCCTTTTTTTTTTTTTTTTTTTTAACAGCAGCTTTGTTTACGAAAATCAACACTCTGGCTATCAAAAATTGACAAGCTCCATTTTTTACTTTATAAATGAAGGCAGCCAGGGTTTATCAGCCATTGAAAGACTACTAAAGATGCCATTGTGTTTATACATTTAAAGACCAGCGCCTAGGCTTGCCATAGCATTTCAAAATGCTAGTGGCTAATTATGAATTCCCTTAGTCCACGTATTAAATATGCTTCTACCCACATGCTGATTTTCAAGAAAGCATCTATTTTGCAAAGCGAGGAATATATGTATTGGACATTACAATAAATTATTCAGAACTGAAGAAGCCATGAAAGGTCCTTGACATAGGAACATATTCAGACTCCTCTCCTTAATTTGAGAAGATGGAAATGTAAGTACTAGAAAACATCATTTTCTTAAACTTCAGGGTATTTTCAAAGTCCTTTTGTGCACATGGATCAAAATTTAACATAGGTCAGCAGTTGACTAAGAATGTTTAAGATGACACCTATTGATCTGAGCCTACTCACATAAGGTAATAAACGTCATAATCAAAACTTGTGTTCCTTGACCCAGGAAAGCTGAGAGCAGCATTCTATTCCTTGGAGGTCTGAATACATCCCCATGAACCAGCTTCCAACCGAAGTCCTCCTGGGCCTCTTCCTGCACATAAGAAAGTCTTTGGTAAACACACACTATGACAGAAAGTTACCGAAACTCTGAAAGGTAGACGAAAATGAATTTTACTCTAAAGACAGATTAACTGGAAACCAATAGCTCATTTTGGATACAGTGGGTCTCTGGAAGGTACGTGATCCTGTCGTAAAATAAGTTGCTCCCTTACTCCAAGGTTTGCACTGGAGGGAATGTGTTCATCATATAGGGCACACACCTGGCTTAATTCCATGAAGAAAGCAAAATCATTTGACATACAGAAGGAATTCAACCAATTTTATAGACATTTAAAATTCACCAATACGCAAATGATTATAAGAGTCAAAATAGTATAAATGAGATAAAACTAAATTTAACCTAAATGATAGCATTTGGCAATGTTTGGTACATTTATCTCATGCTCCAAATTAATGAAAACCTTAAATAATAATACCCTGAAAGTTCAGAAACATAAAAAGGAATAGAACCAGAGTTGATAACAAATACTTCTCTAATAAACTTACTTGTACTTTTTAAAAATCTACACAACCCCATAACTTCTGATTTGGTATAATGGGCAAAACGACTAAACATCGAAAATGTGCTGTTTTCAAGGTATTTTATACTCTAAGTACAAATATAACATTGACAACTGGGCAGCGTAGGCATTCAAATATGTACTGAATCAAATATGTGCATTTTTACTTACAGAAAAATTCGTCTGATTGTATCTGATAATATCTCTATGGAGAGTTCTTAATAGAATCATAGCCACCATCCCAGACAAGAAGAGAACGATAACAAAGGAATTCATAATACTAGAAAATTTAAGGAAGAAAAAAAGAGAAGTTAAATCTCAAGCTCCTTATTTGAACAGTGAAAGAAAATGTGTGTATGTATAAAAGAAAGACATGCAAATTATCTTTATGTTGATCAGTTTTCCAAGGTTAAACTTAGATCAAATGCTGAATACATCAGTATATTAAATGAACTTAAAGCTCTACCACAAAAAGTGCATTACAAACAAAGCAATAGAAGCAACACTATTCTTAAGGTGATTTTAGAATTTAAGAGTACATTCCCAAAAAGAAGCAAGGAGAAGTAAATAAGATCAGTAACAGAAACTCAGTTCCAGAGCATGGCACTGAGAACGAAAGTTCAGGAATCGAGGTTGAACTAATGGCTGACTGACTTCTTAGCTGATAAACCAAGGTTGTAGTCTTTTTATCATTCTGTGAGCTTCAGGGTAATGACCCCATGGACAACTTACCTACGAGCTCTTACTGTTACTTAAACTAAAACGTAAAAATTATCCCCAAATCAAAACCAGTACCTCTGCCATCCTACCACCCAGCCAAACCCAGACACGTCAACAAAGTTTCACCAGAATCTATGAAAAGACCAGCACTGTTTTAAAAAGATGCCAATAAGATGATTGATGTCTATGGCTGCCAGAGGGGAGGTGGTGGGGGGATGGGCAAAATAGGTGAAGGGGAGTGGGAGGTGCAGGCTTCCAGTTTATGGAATGAGTAAGTCACAGGGATGGAAGGCACAGCATAGCGGATGTCGTGAATGGTATTGTAACGGTGCTGTATGGGGACAGAGGGCAGCCACACTTGTGGGGAGCACAGCAGAACGTACAGACTTGCTGAATCACCATGTTGTACACCTGAAACTAATGTAACATTGTGTGTCGACTAGACTTTTTGATATAAATAAATAAGCCAGCCAGCCAGCCAGCCCTGGGAATGAAAGGTACAGCACAGGGAATATTGTCAATAATACTGTAATAACTGTATATGGTAACAGGGGGTAACTACACCTATCATGGTGAGCATTTCGTAAAGTACAGGACTGTCAAATCACTATGTTGTACACCTGAAACTAATAATATTGTATGTCAACTATACTTCAATTAAAAATTTTTTAAAAGATGATTGATGTCTAAAATGTCTATTAAATGTCGTAAGTAAATTAGCTCATGACAGAAACTAAAGTACATTCCTCATTACGCTATAAATATCACTACTACTAGAGATTAGCCCCCACAGTGTATCCGGAGGCCCCTTGCTTTCACAATCCCTTTGGAAAAACCATTTACATAAATTTTATCTGAAGAGACTCCTGGAGGTGTAACAAAATGGGACCTGGACAGTTGCCCAAACAAAAGACTCTGTGGAAAAGCTATGGTATGATCATAATAATGAAGAAGAGGAGGAAGAGGGAGAGCAGGAAGAGAAGAAGGAACAAGTCTAGAAAAACAGGAGTGGGGGATGCTGTTCTCACTTTTTAAAAAAAGATTTATTTAGAGAGAGAGAGAGTGCATGCAGGGGGTAGGGGCAGAGGGAGAAGGAGAGAGAGAATCTCCAGCAGACTCCCACTGAGTATGGAGCCCAACGCGGGGCTCGATCTCACGACCCTGAGATCATGACCTGAGCCGAAACCAAGAGTCAGACACTTACTAACTGCACCACCCAGGTGCCCCGCTATTCTCACTTTAAAGGCAATGGCAATATAAGGAAAATCATCACCTCAAAAGACCATACTCAGAATCACACCTTTCCTCACTTTCATTTTTACTTTTTTTTTTTTTTAAGATTTTATTTATTTATTTGAGAGAGAGAGAGAATGAGAGAGAGAGAGCACATGAGAGGGGAGAGGGTCAGAGGGAGAAGCAGGCTCCCTGCCGAGCAGGGAGCCCGATGCGGGACTCGATCCCGGGACTCCAGGATCATGACCTGAGCCAAAGGCAGTCGCTCAACCAACTGAGCCACCCAGGCGCCCTCATTTTTACTTTTATAGTCTTCTTCCACTCCAAAATGAGCTAACACCTTACCCCTCCCTCAGCACTTTACCACAGTCATGCCCAATCATCACATTCTCAGCTGGTCCATCCCTCCGTCTCAGGTTGAAACTTCTAACTCTGTGGTTTGGCCCTGTTAAAGATTCCTGAGGAATCAAGCAGTTTCACCTGAATCCACTAGAACGTAGTAAGCTTCACGGGAGCAGAAGCCTGTGTGCCTCCCTCACACTGTCTCAGAGGCCAGCAGAGTGCCCGGCCACCTAACAGAGACTAGAAAGAACACCAGTGGAATGAGCGGCCCTTCACTCAAGATCTGACCTCCACACAGTCCTCTCCATTATCTGACCTGCTGAGGGAACGTCCCCTTGAGAAGGGAAACTAGCCACAGAGAAGAAAAAATGTCACCCAAGACCATCTCTGGTAACAAAATAATTTTTAAAAATATGTATGTATCGGGGCACCTGGGCAGCTCGGTCGGTTAAGCCTCCGACTCTTGATGTGGGCTCAGGTCATGATCTTGGGGTCCTGGGATTGAGCCCTGCCCTGGGCTTCATGCTCAGTGGGGGGTCTGCTTCACATTCTCTCTCCCTTTCGCTTTGCCCCTCCCCCTGCTCGTGCTCTCTCTAAAATAAATAAAATCTTTAAAAATATATATATATGTATATGTAATACAAATATATATTTACATCCCCCCCTTAAGCTATGTATTCTTTGTTTCATAAAGTACTTACGTAGGGGTGCCTGGCTGGCTCAGTTGGAAGAGCATGCGACTCTTGATCTCAGGGTCATGAGTTCAAGCCCCACATTGGGGGTAGAGATTACTAAAAAAAATAAATGAATTTAAAAATAAAACTAAAGTACTTACCTAAACCACTGAATGTTGGTATGAGGCATGGACTCCAAAATATAATCCCATCTAGATGCCCACTTGATGCTTTTGTTTTCCTAAAAAACAAAAATATACAATAATATGACCAAACTTTCACTGACCTTTTGCTGGTTATAATCCTAAGACAAACAAAGTTATTCTGCATGTACTTTCTCAATCTCTTCACTACTAACTTCATGGAATAATGAGATGTACCCTGGCATTTTTATCTTATTTTTATTAACTGACATTCTTCTTCATTTCAGAAAGGGACTAGAAAGTAATTTTAGCCTGCTGCTGTTCACCAGAAGTAGCAACCTTTTTTTCTCAATCTCTTCACTACTAACTTCATGGAATAATGAGATGTACCCTGGCATTTTTATCTTATTAACTGACATTCTTCTTCATTTCAGAAAGGGACTAGAAAGAAAGAAATTTTAGCCTGATGCTGTTCACCAGAAGTAGCAACCTTTTTTAAAAACAGACCATCTAGGGGCACCTGGGTGACTCAGTCAATTAAGCTTCTGACTTCGGCTCAGGTCATGATCTCAGGGTCCTGGGATTGAGCTCCGAGTTGGGCTCCACACTCAGCAGGGAGTCTGCTTGTCCCTCTGCCCCTCCTCGTACTTGTGCATTCTCTCTCTCAAATAAATAAAAATTAAAACAATAAAACAGACTATTTGCTTAAAGTAATCTCTACACCCAACGTGGGGCTCAAATTCACAACCCCGAGATCAAGAGTCCCATGCTCTTCCGACTGAGCCAACCAGGCACCCCTACATTTTTATACGTTAAGTATTTTGAGATGTAGTAGCAACAAGTTTATAAAAGATGTTTTCAAATATTGTAATTTTCAATACTGAATAAACCACAAGAAAATACAATTACCAATCAAGCTGTTTCTGTTGATGTGTGATCAAACTCAAATTGTCAGTAGCTTTCTTACAAAATATCCCCAGTAGATGAAGATCTTAACTGGTAACCCCCAATAAACACACCATTAATTCAGAGTAATCACCCCTCAAATCAATAACATGCTCTTAACAAAGGGAAAATGCTGGTACAAATTGACCAAGTAATGTTTGAAATGACTTATTATTTAAAACTGAGTGTTTGTAAGACAAAATCAGAGAGGGAGACAAACCATAAGAGACTCTTAACTCTAGGAAACAAACTGAGGGATGCTGCAGGGGAGGAGGGTTCGGGGGCGGACTAACTGGGTGATGGGCATTAAGGAGGGCACGTGATGGAATGAGCACTGGGTGTTATATAAGACTGATGAATCACTGACCTCTACCTCTGAAACCAATAATGCATTATGTTAATTAATTGAATTTAAATTTAAAAATAAAATAAAAGTGGGTGTTTGTTAGGTGTTTTTTCTGAAGTTTAGAGTTGGAGTATGGAGAGACTCAATGTGCACTGCTTTTTTTTTTTTTTTTTTTTTAACAAGTAGGCCCCACGCCCAATGGGGGGCTTGAACTCACGACCCTGAGATCAAGAATTGCATGCTCTATGGACTGAGCCAGCCAGGTGCCCCTAATATGTACTGTTTTAAAAAACAAAAACCCAAGGGGCACCTGGTTGGTTCAGTTGGTAGAACATGCATGCGACTCTTGATCTCAGTGTTGTGAGTTCGAGCCCCACATTGGGTGTGGAGCCTACTTAAAAAAAATTTTTAAAAATCCAAAGGACAGATTTTAATTGGGTTTTAATTCAAGTTGATTTTAACTAAAACCTGATGACTAGGAGATCATGGTTAACATCACCAGTGACGAAGCAGGTTGACATCACATGCCTCCTAACGTGCAGCATCACTTCCGCTGTATAATCTCTGCCTACAGTGTACGGCCTGAGCCTGCTCATAAAGAACCATCAGACAGACCCAGATTAATGGTCATCCTGCAGATTGTAAAGTCCTTACTCTATAAAAATTTCAAGGCTGTGGAAGACAGAGAAAGACAGAAGAACCAGTCTGGATTGGAGATCACAAACTAAACAACACATACTCCTGGATAAGATCTCAAACCACGAAGGGAAAAAGTGACATTGTTTGGCCAGCTGGCAACATTTGAATGGATGGATGTGAACCGGATGGTAATGTGATACCAGTGCAGATTCCTGATTTGGAGGGTTCTATGCTAGTGATATGCTATGCCAGTAGGAAAGTGATCTTGTTTGGGGGAAAGACTCCAGAGTGTTTAGGGGTGATGGAACACCTAGCTCTCCAAAGATTCAGAGAAAGACTAAGGCTAATGGACACACAGATAAGGGTGAACAATGCAGCAAATGAGTAAAATAGTAACAATTGGGGCGTCTGAGATTAAAGAGACTATGGGGGTTCTTTGTAGCGTTCTGGCAATCTTTCTGTAGTCTGAAACTGTTTCGAAATAAATTATTATGTAAAACCTATAAGGAGGAGCACCTAGGTGGCTCAGTGGGTTAAGCGTCTGCCTTCGGCTCATGTCATGATCCCAGGGTCCTGGGATCGAGTTCTGCATCGGGCTCCCTGTTCAGCAGGGGACCTGCTTCTCCCTCTCCCTCTGCCTACTGTTCCACCTGCTTGTGCTTTCTCTCAAATGAATAAAAACTTTAAGAAAATAAAATAAAATCTATAAGGAAATCAGAATTTTTAGACAAATCAAGGGATAAATATTCATTGCATAAAAGCATATATCTTAGCCATTCTATTAAAATATTGTTTCTATAGTAAAATGTGACTTAATTTGTAAAAATTTGAATTACAGGCATCTTCTTCACCAGCCTATCCCTTGCCTTAAGCAAGTTAACTCATATCAAGTCTTTCAAAACGGAGAGATACTTTCAAATATGCGCCATGAAGTTTGGATTTTACAAAGAGAGCCTAGAAAAATCTGCAGTTGTTAAACCTAATGGTTTTTGCACCAAACATTGCCATCTGCTGGAAATAATAGACTATAACACATATTACTCTTCCCTAAGAAAATAAGAAACTATTTAAAAATCCTAAGGCACATTTGAGAACAAAATGACAAATGCAGACAGATAACTAAGTGGTGGAACCTATTTCCTTAATCCACTGAAAACTAATGAGTTATTCTGCTTCTTTCCATGCCAGCGTTTCAAAGTCTTTTCTAAGACACAGCAATTCTCCTAAAACAAGTCCTTAATTTTGTTTACACTGGAGGCACAAGAAGCAAAGGTAGAAACACACACAGGACTTCTTGAGTCCTGACACAGTATCCCACGATGGATCTCACTCAATAAATACTCAGGCAGGGGCTCCAAGAATCAAATGGGCAGACAACGAGGGCTTCTTCTAGGCCAGATGTTTTCAACACGGGGAGCAGCGCCCCCTAGGGGGCAGAATGAAAATGTGTAGGGATGCTTCTGGTGTTAGCAGCATAGAACGCCAGACGTCTACAGCGCACTGGGAGACCAACCAACACAACAAGGAATTGAGAAAAACTTCCAAATGCGCCACCCAATATGGTGTGAGGGAAAGACTGCTTATGATTATGATCTGTGGGGCGCCTGGGTGGCTCAGTAGGTCAAGTGTCTGCCTTCGGTTCAGGTCATGATCTCAGGGTCCTGGAATCAAGTTCTCCATCGGGCTCTCTGCTCAGTGGGGAGCCTGCTTCTCCCTCTGCCTCTGCCTCTCTCCCCTGCTTGTGTGCGCGCTCTCTGTCTCAAATAAATAAACATTTAAAAATAAAAATTTTAAGGGGCGCCTGGGTGGCTCAGTCGTTAAGCGTCTGCCTTCGGCTCAGGTCATGATCCCAGGGTCCTGGGATCGAGCCCCGCATCGGGCTCCCTGCTTGGCGGGAAGCCTGCTTCTCCCTCTCCCACTCCCCCTGCTTGTGTTCCTGCTCTCGCTATCTGTCTCTCTGTCAAATAAATAAAAAAAATAAAATAAAAAAAAAATAAAAAATAAAAAATAAAAATTTTAAAATTTTAAAAATGATTATGGTCCGTGCCTAGATTCTAATTCCATTTTACAGATAAAGTACTTTTACACGTTTTTAATAACACTGACTTTTTTTGGGCACTGCAACTACCATGTAAATTGAGGGAAAACAGTACTATGTTCGGTTTGAAACTTTTTTTTCTTTTTATTTGACAGAGCGAGCATACAAGCCGGGGGAGCGGCAGGCAGAAGGAGAGGGAGAAGCAGGCTCCCCACTGAGCAGGGAGCCCGAGAAGCCCAATGCGGGACTCGATCCCAGGACCCTGAGATCGTGACCTGAGCCGAAGGCAGACGCTTAACCGACTGAGCGAGCCAGGTGCCCCTGGTTTGAAACTTTACCAAAATTGATCAACATTTCAGAAAATCGGGTGCCTGGGTGGCTCAGACGGTTAAGTGTCTGCCTTCGGCTCAGGTCATGATCCCAGGATCCTGGGATCGAGCCCCGCATCGGGCTCCCTGCTCCACAGGAAGCCTGCTTCTCCCTCTCCCACTCCCCCTGCTTGTGTTCCCTCTCTCGCTGTCTCTCTCTCTGTCAAATAAATAAATAAAATCTTTTTTTTTAAAGATTTTATTTATTTATGTATTAGAGAGCGAGAGAGAAACAGCATGAGAGGGGAGAAGGTCAGAGGGAGAAGCAGGCTCGCCGCTGAGCTGGGAGCCCGATGTGGGACTCGATCCCAGGACTCCAGGATCATGACCTGAGCCGAAGGCAGTCGCTTAACCAACTGAGCCACCCAGGCGCCCCAAATAAATAAAATCTTAAAAGAAAAAACATTTCAGAAAATCATGCCATCATTTGGAAATATGGGGTACTTGAGCTACCTATGTACAATATTCTCATCTTCATCTGCATCCACAGCTGTCACATTTACAGTGATTATACACAATGGTGCATGCATCTGACGGGCTGAAATATATACTGAACTACATGTTATTTTATTAAAAGTTATTTTCTTTTTATTTTATATTATAGTTAGGGTGTTATACTGATGTTTATTGAAACTACGCGTACAGTTTTAATCATCTAGTATCTATAAATGTGAATTCACAGTAAAGGGAGGCTGCAAAAACATTTGATATTAAAATAGGGGGCGCTGAGTGCCTCAGTTGTTAAGCGTCTGCCTTCAGCTCAGGTCATGATCCCAGGGTCCTGGGATCGAGCCCCCGCATCGGGCTCCCTGCTCCACAGGAAGCCTGCTTCTCCCTCTCCCCCTGCTTGTGTTCCTGCTCTTGCTATCTCTCTCTCTGTCAAATAAATAAATAAAATCTTTAAAAATAAAATAAGGCTCAGTCGGTTGAGCGTGTCTGACTCTTGGTTTCAGCTCAGGTCATGATCTCAGGGTTGTGGAATTGAGCCCCCACGTGGGGCTCCGAGCTCAGCACAGTCTACTTGCCCCTCCCCCATCCCACCCCACCCCCACACGCACACACGTGCTGTCTCTCTCTCAAATAAATAAAATCTTTTAAATAAATAAATAAAAGAGGACATCGATGTGATAGGGTTAAGAACTACTCATCTGTTTCAACTCTCTCATTTTATTTTGGGGAAACTGACGTCCAGAGAGGCAAATGAACTTGCTCAAGGTCACAGTATGAGTTTGAGGCAAGCTAGAACCAAAATACCAAAATTTTCTGCTTCTCAATTCAGTTAGTGGCCCATGCTGCCTACAAATCAAGAATATATTTTGGAGGGAAAAAAAAACAACAATGCTATAAATGTGGCTAGGGTCCCAGGCTAGCCCACAAATAAAACTTATATAACTCATATACATAGCTAAGAGTACTGGGATTAGAATGAAACCTTTTTAAAAACGTTTGGTTGGTGGTATAAAAACAGTAAGTTTCTGAAATAAAAGTACTGTGAATAGAAATACCTTAGCATGGCACTCAAGGCCATTCAAAATCTGGCCTATGTCTATCTTTCTAACCTTTCTACCAATACTATATAAACTATTAAAGTCTAGAGTGTTAGACTGAATCTCTTTGGCCTTTATAAACCCTAGCACCTAACGCCTGGCACATAAAGTGCATTTAATGTCCTTTGATGAATGGATAAGCAAAGGAAAACAATTTTGTTTCAATTGGACGTTTGTTTGCTGTTCTCCACATACACCATGTACAATCTTACCCAGAAAGCCCTACCCCAGCTCCTCGCCAAATTCCCAAAATCCGGCTCTCTTAACTCAGTCCATTGGCCTTCCCATAATGCTTCACACACCTCTGTCCCTTCCATCCAAATCACATGCAGCATCCTTAGAAGCCCAGCTCAAGGTCCCTCTCTCACAAAGCCTTCCTGGACAATTCACCCACCATTTTAAAGTCACACCGTGTATTTTAGAGGCTGCATTAAGAGCCTGGACTCTCTAGTCAGACTAATCTTGGTTTATAATCCTTTACTATAATCCTTTGGGCAAGTGACTTTCCCTCTATGAGTCTCAGTTTTATTTTCTATAAAATGGAGATTTAAAATAGTACCTGCTTTCAGAGGACTATTGTGAGAAATGAAGTTAAAGTAAGTACTTTATAAAAATTCCCATGCCAGGCATATAATAGGCACTCGATAAATATTTGTCACATAAATGGACGAATGAAAAGTCTTTACTCCGGGGCGCCTGGGTGGCTCAGTCGTTAAGCGTCTGCCTTCGGCTCAGGTCATGATCTCAGGGTCCTGGGATCGAGCCCCGCATCGGGCTCCCTGCTCCGCGGGAAGCCTGCTTCTCCCTCTCCCACTCCCCCTGCTTATGTTCCCTCTCTCACTGCCTCTCTCTGTCAAATAAATAAATAAAATCTTTAAAAAAAAAAAAAAAAAAAGGTCTTTACTCCAATGTTAATCTTTATGACCTGTCCTTCAATAACTTCTGAACAAATTTGTTATATAAACTCCCAACCTATACCCATTTGGGAATCATTTTCTGCAAACATAAAGTGCCCAAGATGCTTAACTAAAAAACCAAAAAGACAGAATTTTTTTTAACTAAAAATTATATTGCCTCTGGACCTTTCTGTAGCTAGTAGCTGCCTGAGCAGGGGCTCAGGCCCACAATCTCAGCCAATGACCATGGGCTCTGCTTCCAAACAGCAGCTTGCAGGTGGCTGTAGAGGAGGTACAAGGAGGTCTAAGGTGATAGAGGAAGGCCAGGAGGAGGGAGGTCACAACCCAGGTGGCTGAGGAGCCCCAGCTGCTGCATGGCACTGACATCTGTAAGTGGCTTGACATATGCATGAAGTTTGGCTTCCTGTCCATGTCCCCTGGCTCCATCCCTGTGTCAGGATTGTGCGGACCCCTCCCCCACTGCCCCCGAGAATGACTGTGTGTACCAGAGGTACATGGAAGGCTTCCACAGTCTGTACGAGGGTAAGACAGTGTGGTTCACCCAGCCAAGGGCCTGGAATCAATCCATGTCACAGGACCTCGTGGGATCTTCTGTACTGGGAGTGAGAGGCAACAAAAAGAGGGAAAACATGCAGAAGCACAGACCAAAGGGGAAACTCCCAGGAAATGTGGAGGGTTAGATCTTTGCCAAGATGGCAGCCCCTCTCCCCCACATTTCAGGTGCCTATTCAGCACCTGAAATGTGGCTGGTCCTAAGTGAGATGAGCTGCAAGTGTAACATATATGCTGGATTTCAAAGACTTGGTACAAGATAAAAGAACACAAGGTATTTCTTTACCAAAATAAGTGCTATACAAACATGGCATTCTAGTTAATAAATGTGTCTCTCACAGGGGTATAGGTTATCAGTGCTGACATTACATGTATGCTAGGGTTGAACAAATAAGTCAATGTAGTGTAGACGATAAGGGCCAGGTTTCTCAGTGTCAGAGAAAGAAGTTACCAGTGAGCAAGGGGAGAGGGCTAGCCTGAACACTGCAGTACTGGATTAAGTCCGAGATACTGGTATGAACTCATGTTCACTTACTTCCTTGTCCACTCAGTTTTATATTTTCCCATTTGCAATTAGCAAGTCATCTGTGGGGTGAACTTTGCCACTGTGAGAGTAACCAGTTTCCCCAATACTCATTCACCTCCAATTTTAACATCCACTGATAACATTGACCTGAATCAATTATTTAACCTGAGGGTGAAAAATAGTGGTTTTCAAATTCAAATTCCACTT
The DNA here is from genome assembly GCF_002201575.2 of Neomonachus schauinslandi. NCBI lineage: Eukaryota > Metazoa > Chordata > Mammalia > Carnivora > Phocidae > Neomonachus > Neomonachus schauinslandi. The sequence continues at coordinate 14,991,264 of NC_058419.1, forward strand.
CAAATAGTCATTACCACTGAAGCATTTCAACAAATGATGATGTCAACCCAGTGAGTTGACAAAATCTTTCATAAGCCATAATGCAGTTTATTTTATATTACAGTTACCAATGTATGAAGCTTTGCTTCTTATTTGTCCTCTGAAAGTTCAAGCTGTGTTATGGGTTCAATAAGATTTTGTGAGCTACTCCAAGATGCAACAACCATGTACACTTGGGATACCCAAAGTGATATCCACGATGTAACATAAATTATACTCCAGAAGAGTACTCCAGAGCCAACTGTAGCTGTAAAATGCTGGGTTAGACTCAGTCAAAATGTTTCTTTATTAGGAGACTTCTTTTTATAAGGATTTTATTTATTTGAGAGAGAGCAAGAGCAAGCAAAAGAGAAAGCATGAGCAGGCAGGAGGGGCAGAGTGAGAGGAAAAAGCAGGCTCCCCATTGGGCAGGGAGCCTGATGCGGTACTCGATCCCAGGACCCTGGGATCATGACCTGAGCCAAAGGCAGATGCTTAACTGACCAAGACACCCAGGCACCCTAGGAGACTTTTAAATATTTTACTAATGTGCTTTGTGAAGCTAAAAAAGGAAGTAGTAGAAAGTAGCATTTTCCAAACTTGTTTGACTAGTGTTCTAGGGAATGCACTTTGGGAAATGTTGATGTGTATCATTGTCACGGGGTTAAAAAAATGGCATTTTTCAACTAAAGACAATAAAATGAACAGCACCAGAGCTATACACCACCACTCCTCCTGACACCCTCCCCCACCTACAACAGCAATGTTCTGGTGTTCAGATCAAAAATATTGTGGCTTGGTGTGCTCACTGCATGCATGAGCTACTGTTGTGTGAGACACTTATGAATCACGTGCTCCTGTATCCACAAGAAGGAATAGGAAATATTGTATGTCTACTACAGGCTAGGCCCCATGCTAAATGTTTTATGTTAGCTCACATATCTCTGATAGTAATCACCAGAGGTGATGATTTTTATGCCCATTTTACAGATTAGGAAAAATAGGCACAGAGTAACCTATCTAAGTTCACACAGTTGGTACATGTCAGAGCCAGAATTCAAACGCAGACATGTGTGGTTCTTTCCATTGTGCCACTTCTTGAAGCCAAGGGCCTTCTAAGCACCCTAAATGAGCTTCAATGGGAGAGGAAGATAATTCCCTCTCCTGGAAGAGTTTCCAGGATGGAGACCTGTTAAGAAACAGGGGTTGAGCCATAACCCCAAATGAGACTCCTGATATGAATCTGAACTTCAATTTAGAGGTGTTCTCCCTTGGCTTTTACTGTAAACATAAAAGTTCCTACATTTAATTTTTTTTTTAATTTTTAAGTAGGCTCCACACCCAACATGGGGCTTGAACTCACGACCCTGAGATTAAGAGTCACCTGCTCTACCAACTGAGCCAGCCAGAAGCCCCCCCACCCACTGGCCACGTTTAAATTTTTAACAGCTGATGAATAAGAGATAAATATGTAGAAGGGCTTCAATTCTTTGATCAACTTCTGATAGTAGCTTAGACTCTGAATAATATTCTCAATCACTGGGGAAAGGTTATTTTAATTTCTTTAGGGTGTATTTCATTCCTTCCCCCAGATTACACTTCTGCATTTCATCCAGAGATCAGACGGCTGACTGGACTATACTTATTGGACTAGTAAATTGACTGTTTTTACCAACTGTACTTTGGGTGAACAGCAGGATGTAGGATCAAGTAATCCTGACCTCTAGCTGGATGATCCAAAGTATACACATACACATTTCTAACATAAACGGTTCTCATTTTCTTCACAGTAACTCTGTGGACAGAAAATATAACAGAGCTTTAATAAAGAAAGCCAGAAGAGTAGAGTAGAAAAGCTGAGTCTGGGGGCCAGACAGATCTGAATTTGAATATCACCTCCACCTCCGGCCAGCTATGACCCTGAGAAAATTAGTTCACCTCACTGGGCTTCAGTATCCTCATTTATGAAATGGATATAACCACATAAGTGATACATAGGGACAAAAGCAAGGCATCCCCAACCTGGAATTGCTCTCAGAATGAGATTAGGAAAAATCATGTTGTAATGGCTGTCAGGCCACCTATAGACATGACACAAACTGAGCACAATTTGTAAATATTTGAAGAAATTTGAGACCTAATCCCAAATAATGTGATTAGGGTTTGGTCTCAAGAAAGCACATCTAAAGCTTTAAGAAATAAGCCTTTTATACGAAATCAAGGATGATCAAAGCAGAATCAAAAATATGAGATATAGTCTTTAAAAAAAACTAAAAAGAGAAATGCACAGATCTATATAGTCATAAAAGGTTTTCCCTGTAAAAGGAAAGCCCCAGGGGTGCCTGGGTGGCTCAGTCGTTAAGAGTCTGCCTTCGGCTCAGGTCATGATCCCAGGGTCCTGGGATCGAGTCCCGCATTGGGCTCCCTGCTCAGCGGGAGGCCTGCTTCTCCCTCTCCCCCTCCCCCTGCTTGTGTTCCCTCTCTCGCTGTGTCTCTCTCTGTCAAACAAATAAATAAAATCTTTAAAAAAAAAATTAAAAAGAAAAGGAAAGCCCCAAAGTTAATCTTTTGGTGAAGCACCTCTAATACTTTGCAGGGCTGAGTTCCTAACCCATGAATATAAACATTTGGTCCATGGGCAAGCAGAGCACTAGAATGCCATGAATATCATCTTTTAATAGCCATTTCCCTTTGCTCTGGGGTCCTATGCTCACCAAGAAACTTTCTATTTATTCTATTCTATTTCTATTTGCTTTCTCACATATCATTATAACAGGCAGATGTGCTAACCAGCTAACATGAATGGCGTGGTCTGCTTGGCATTTATATTTCTCCATGTAAATTAATAAATTGGTATTCTGGTTTATACATTGGACCCTTAGGAGTTTGCTTAGTATGAATCAATCTTCCTTTGGTATAGTCACAGAATTAAAATTCTGAAGCAAGATTTTTAAAAATTGACAAAAACCTAGTACTGCTGAGTGTGTGAGGGAACAGCAGATCCTCAGCCCCAGCAACTTGTCTGGACAAGAATTTGGCAATGTGTTATCAAAATATGTACACCCTTTTACCTAAATAATCCTACTGCTAGGAATTTAACTTTAGGAGATAATCACAGAAGAAAATAAGTAAGAATGTTCATTAAAGCATTATTTATAGTAATTAAAAATTAGACATTTGGGTCATTCTTTTCAAAAGTACACTAAGTAAATCAACTATGGCCTACACGTTATGTGTAGTAGGGGCATCTAGGTAGCACAGTGGGTTAAGCGTCCAACTCTTGATTTCGGCTCAGGTCATGATCTCAGGGTCGTGGGATCAAGCCCCACGTGGGGCTCCGCGCTCAGCACAGAGTCTGCTTGAAACTCTCCCTCTCCCTCTGCCCCTTCCCACCCCACCCCTCTCTGAAATAAAAATGAAATCTTAAAAAAAATTCTTGGGGCACTTGGGTGGCTCAGTCGTTAAGTGTCTGCCTTCAGCTCAGGTCATGATCCCAGGGTCCTGGGATCGAGCCCTGCATCGGGCTCCCTGCTCGGCAGGGAGTCTGCTCCTTCCTCTCCCTCTGCCCCTGCTCATGCTTTTTCGTTCACTCTCTCTCAAATAAATAAATAAAATCTTTTTAAAAAATTTAAAAAATAAATGTATTAGGCAGTAAATAAAAGGAAGGATGTGACTCTATGTACACATGGAGTGAAAATAGCACATGTAATACCTCATTTGTACAAAGTTGCATATTTTTTGGTACCACATGCAGTGTTTCCCTGATATATTCTACAGAACATTATAACCCCATGAGTTCTGCCATGGTCTATGAAATACCATGTATCATAATCATCTTCTGAATATTCACAGTGCTTTTTAACATAATGAGTACTCTTGATGCCATTGTTTTAACATTGTTTAACTTAGCATTATCCAAAGTAACCTTGTCATAGAATCCCTTTTTCACATAACACTTTTGAAAATACAAAGCAAAAATAAATAAAATATGAAGCAACGAGTTTCCAGAAAAACCTTTGGGAAACATGGGCATCAGAGAGCTGATAGATTATTCACCAGAATGTTAATAGTCTGTATATCTATCTAGCTTCCCAAAATACATACCACTTCATAAAAACAGCTACTTACAAAAGAAAAATGACAGATGTAGAAACAATAATGAATGCCATATGTTGGGGACCTACTCTGTGTCATGCTAAGGTCTTTACATATTCTGAAAATGAGGATGAAATGACATGAGGAAAAAAAATTGAGCCTGAGATCACATGACTTACCTAAGCTCACACCGGCTAGTAAGTGGCCAAGCCTCAATTTGAACCACAGGTCAGTCTGAGCCCAATAAGGAATTTCTATTCGGGGTGCCTGGGTGGCTCAATCAGTTAAGCATCTGACTCTTGATTTTGGCTCAGGTCATGATCTCAGGGTCGTGGGATTGAGCCTCTCTGTCTCCCTCTGCCCCCGCTCCCCCTTTCTCTCTCTCAAATAAATAAAATCTTTTTTTTTTTTTTAAAAAAAAAAAAAAAAAAAAAAGGATGTTCTTTTCAGTACATGATACTCTGTCTCTTCCACAACATACTCTTCCTTTAAGGTCCCACTTGAGCAGCCTGCCAGCCTGCCAACCGCAGGTGACACCCCTCTGGTTTCCCACATACTTCTTTTAAACCTCCACGTAAAGTAAGAAAAAGTAAGTTATCTGACACAGTACCTGAAATGTGGGAGATTTAATACAGAATTCCTTTCACGATTGTCCTCTGACTGGTTTTAATATAAAGAACTTAACCTACTTTCCTGGACTCTTAGCTGTGTTATAAAACTTTGATGATGAAAATTAAGGCTTTACTATTAAGGAAGTATATGATATTTATATACTTGATTTGGAACAAAAGCAAGATGATGGCATGGAATACTTACTTCAAATCTCACAGAGTAAGTGTAGGTGACACTCAACTTATCTGTATGTTCTCCAGGAATTTCCATAGGGGGTCCATTACAAGTTAGGTGGTTTTCATCCGAATGCTTATAGCTAAGAAAAGGGCGGGGAGGAAGGGAAAGGAATTTTTACACCAAACCGCCACTGTAAATTGCCGATTCACGGCTATTCGGGCATATAACAATAGCAGACTGAAAAAATACTTAAAATACTTTTGTTTCTAAATGTTCCCAACACTCAAATTGCCCTGCTTTTCCGAAGCTCACTTTATGCCACTTCGCTTTAACAAAAGACCTACATTAGTGCCTGTTTTCACGAACTAACTGAAAGAAATGCAAAGAGGATTTTCACTTTTATGAAAAATCAAAAAGAGGATTCAGCATCGCTTTTGCAGGGAGCCATAATAAAGGCAGCTCGCACCCCAGCAGTGAGCATGGCGCCACCCAGCCCCTTCCCTGGGAACCACACAGCATTTTGACATCAAGCCACCAATGCTTTGAACTGGGTCTGTGAGCATCTGTGCTTTATCTCGGTTTACTTTGTGCATCCATTAGCAAGATGTGTCTTAAGGTATCAGAAAAGCCTGAGAGAGGCGATTTGGAGGGTCTGGGAACGCTCACAAATTTTTCCATGTAAGTTAATGGCAATTGCTTCCAAAAGCTTTCATAGGAACACTCTACTTTCGGATAGCAGGGGAAAACATATCACCCTAAGAACCTTCTCATGGTTCTTCTCCTGAGCCTGGCTGGCTCAGTCAGTAGAGCATGCAACTCTTGATCTCGGAGTTGTAAGCTCAAGCCCCATGTTGGATGTAGAGATTACTTAAAAATAAAATCTCAAAAAAAAAAAAAGAACCTTCTCGGGCGCCTGGGTGGCTCAGTTGGTTAAGCGACTGCCTTCGGCTCAGGTCATGATCCTGGAGTCCCGGGATCGAGTCCCACATTGGGCTCCCTGCTCAGCGGGGGGTCTGCTTCTCCCTCTGACCCTCTTCCCTCTCGTGCTCTCTCTCATTCTCTCTCTCAAATAAATAGATAAAATCTTTAAAAAAAAAAAAAAAAGAACCTTCTCTTTGGCTGTGGATAGATTTTTTAAAGTCCTTCTATTAGCAAATGGCTTTATTTCTCATCTTTCATCTCACCCCTCTCCAATATATTAAACAACCTGTCTTGTATTCTTAGCTGTAGGCTTAGAAAACCAAATAGGTTTTGAAATCATATTTATAAGCAGCCAGAGATCTGAGGGCCTACTGTGTGTAAAATGAGATGCTTAGTGATGAAAGGTAGTGAGGACAATCTATGCAAACCTTTTGTATTTGAAAAAGATGATTATAAAAAATAGAAGATGGAAAGCAAAAACTAAAGAAGTGTGAAACTAAACTTAAGGACTGATGAAGCTAACAAGTGCCTGGTCAGGAATAAAGAGACTGTAATATTACTTGAAAAATAAAAGAAGGGGCGCCTGGGTGGCTCAGATGGTTAAGCGTCTGCCTTCAGCTCAGGTCATGATCCCAGGGTCCTGGGATCGAGCCCCACATCGGGCTCCTGGCTCAGCCGGGAGTCTGCTTCTCCCTCTCCCTCTGCCTCTCCCACTGCTCATGCTCTCTCTCTCTCTGTATCTCTGTGTCTCAAATGAATAAATAAAATCTTTAAAAAAAAAAAAAGAAAAAGAAAAGAGGAATAAAAGGGAGAGAGAAAAATCAAAGGAGAAACAGTGGCGCTTCCCTTTTGAATTATTTACTCAACATACAAATTATCCCTTGGCTTCTGTGTAAAGGACAATATGCAATCCTTATGGGATGGTTATTTCTACATGTATATACACAATTAAACCATTCACTCACAATTGAGGGGGGTTATTGACATGCCCCTCTTCCTATTCATTTTTGTAACCCTAGTGTCTGGCATATGATATGCCCTTACTAAGTGTTTGTAGGGTGAATTCTATTTAAAGCCAAAATATATTTTATTTTTTTTATTTTTTTTTTAAAGATTTTATTTTATTTATTTGACAGAGAGAGACAGCGAGAGAGGGAAAACAAGCAGGGGGAGAGGGAGAAGCAGGCTTCCCGCGGAGCAGGGAGCCTGATGTGGGGCTCGATCCCAGGACCCTGGGATCACGACCGGGGTCGAAGGCAGACGCTTAACGGCTGAGCCACCCAGGCGCCCTGCCAAAATATATTTTAAAACAGCTATGAATGGGGGCACCTGGGTGGCTCAGTCAATTAAATGTCTGACTCTTAATCTCGGCTCAGGTCTTGATCTCAGGGTCGTGAGTTCAAGCCCTGTGTTGGGCTCCACACTAGGAGCCTACTTCAAAAAAAATTTTTAAATAAAATAAAACAGCTATGAATTAAATGATCACTGTTAAGGCTACCAATAAAAACTTAACATCTACAGGAAAAACATTACATTACCAAATGATAACGCATATCAAGGTTTACTGTTTAAGTATGTTTAAGTATGGCCCTTGAATCCAGCCCAGGAAATACCTGCATTTCATATGAGAGAGATCATGCAGCAAAAGGTATATTAAGATCTCCAATCAATGTAAAAGGCCTATTTTAAACCACCAGCCTTACATATGGGTTGCATAAGGCCTTCTAGGCCATTTTCAAAACTTGAGCCTTTACTCTAAGTGAGATGGGAAGTCACTGGAAGATTCTGAGCAGAGGATTGACATGAGCTGACATTTCAAAAGGAATGCTCTGCACGCTGTATTGAGAACAGACTGCTGGGAAACAAGGATGGCACCGGGAGACCGGTGAGGGTGTTGCCATCAGGCAGGTGAGATGTAATGATGTCTTGGACCAGATGATAGCGGTGGAGGTGATGAGAAGGGGTGGATCCTAAATATATTTTAAAAACAGAGTCCCATGGTCTGCCAAAGGACTGGAATAGATACAGAGTATGAGTGAAAAATGATAAAGAGGAGTCAAGGTTGCTGCCATAGTTTGGGGGCCTGAGCAACTGGAAGGATGTAGTTGCCATTTGCTGAGATAGAGAAGACAACAGGAAAAACAGGTTGGAGGAAAGATTACAAGTTCATGTTTGGTCACATTAAATTTCAAATGCCAGGGCACCTGGGTGGCTCAGTGGGTTAAGCGTCTGACTTTTGCTCAGGTCATGATCTCAGGGTCTTGGGATCCAGCCCTGGGCGGAGAGCCCACTTCTCCCTCTCCCTCTGCCCCTCCTCCCACCATTTGTGCACTCTCTCTCTCTCTCTCAAATAAATAAAATCTTTTCTAAAAATTTCAAATGCCTACTAGACATCCATGTAGTCATGTCAAGTAGACAGCTAGATATACAAGTTTACAGATCTAAGAGTCCTTGTAGGATCCAATGCCATGAGACAGGATAAGATTACCAATGTGTAAGTATATATAAAGAAAAAAAAAAGTTCAAAGACTCAGTCCTGGGGCCCTCCAATATGAAGATGTTGGAGAAATGAGAAGACTGATAAGCAACCAGTGAGACAGGAGAAAATCAGTAAAGTATGGTAATCCAAAAGCCAAATGAAGCAAGTAATTATAGGAAAAAGAAATGATCAACTATGGTAACCATCAGGGAAATTAGCTGGGTACAGTCCCTAATAGAAAACACAAGACTGTAGGCCTAGAATACCATTAGGCCTAACTCACTTCTTATGACCTTGAGCAGACTGCCTAATTCTAAAAAAATGATTTATAGCACAGTCCTTGTTCTCAAGGGGCCCACATAAATGACCTTTACAATGATTAGATAAAAGTTTTATTGCATGCATAAACTGTTGCTATGTGCAGTGTAGAATAAATATAAGTCTAAAAAATTATTTTCTTGGCTTTTTTACTCTGAGTCTGACAATATGAGATATAACTGTAAAGCACTGTTTGATTTTCATATAGCTGATGGGACTAACTGCCTGGATGATCATACCCTGTATGTTTACTACCTAATGACTTCGAATATGAGCAGCCATCCCGAGTTAGACCTCACAGTCCATGCTCCTAATATTCTCTTGCCAGATATCAGAAGTGACATACACCAAAAAGCATAGGTGATTGCCCTTGACAATGATTAGTATTTCCTGGCCTCTCTTGGTAGCTATGTTTATTTCCTGTTGTTCACAAATATACTCTGATCCCTTTAAGCCTTCTTTTATTTCCTACTTGCAACACCTTGCAAAGATAAATAATCCTCAAAATTTTTAACATAGACATTAATTTTAAAAGAATATCCTTTTACTAAGATAAACCAGAGTTGGAAAATACCAGTGTTCCTCACCACTTGGGGTCTGTTTAATGAAATCTATAGGCCCTTTTACCCAGAAAAATACACATCAATACAAATGTCCAGAGTTCGATATATCAGGGACCATATTAAAAACTCCTAATTCAGTCCTCTCCTCTCACAGATGAGGAAATTCAGCCTATGACAAATCAAGTTAACCTACCCAATGGTCAAAAGCTTGGCACAATACAGTCTCTAACTCTTCTTTCCCTTTGGGAATAATCTCTGTGCCAGATGGAACCTTGGCAGAAGTCAAATGGGGCAGTAGCCTTAAAAACAATGAAGTCTGATCCATTTCTACAAACTTAGGGTTGACTTGCAAAATGGAACCAGGAGAGATGAGACTAAAATCCAAATTTCCTAATTCCTTGTTCTGTATTCAGAAAACTATACCACATGGGCCTCCTTTAATATATGCAAGTAGGTTTCAAGGGATAACTTCTTCCCTCCATCTTAGTATTTCAGGTTTTATAATATTTTGCCCATAATGGACCATGATTTTATACACGTGTGCTATATTCCCCTCTCTATCCTAATTGAAGAGTTCTAATTTACAGCTAGGTCATCCAGGCTCTTTCTATAAATGTACAGGGATAAAGTACCTGCTAATTCTTGAGATTGCTTATTTGTTAGAGAACTCTAATTGTTAGTAGATTCTTCCTTATATTCAGCTGATACCTGCCGAATAGACTCCAGTAATAGACCTGTCCTCTGAAGAAACACAAATCTAAATCTAAGCTCTTTGTCATATGGCAGCAAGTAAAGAAGAGAGTTAGGATGCCCTCAATAAGTCTATTTCCCTTCCACATCTGTCAATTCTTCCTCACATTACACGGTATTCAAACTCTAACTATAGGTAGAAGGGAATAAATTGCCTGTTTAATTTTTCAAACTGTATGTCTAAGGTTACATCACATGTGTACCCTAAAAATGAAAATTCTAGTTGAGAACGTCTACATTCTGAATTAATTTTTAAATTAAAGGAACTAATTAAAAAGATATTCTATAATTACCTTTGGGGGTCAAGTTTGGCAGCAACCAATCTTGCAATAGCCCAATTTCTTTCACTTTCCCTGTGATACATAATAATAATATCAACGTGGTTGAAGAGGTAGAAAGTATTACTTTTGTTGAATTCAGGCTGCAAAAAGACACAGAAATTTTAAAGAAGTTTGAACTTTTCCCAGAAACTAAAAAATATAAAATCTGACCATGGAATAAAAATGGGATCCACTATATTATTGGCTATATTCCCTATGCTTTTCATCTTCATAACTTATTTTATAGCTAGCAGTTTGTACTTAATCCCCTTCACCTATTTTGCCCATCGCCCATCACCTTCCCCTCTGGCAACCACCAGTTCTCCCTCAGAACCCTCAGAAGGAACCAACGTGCCTACACCTTGAACTTGGACTTCTAGCCTCCAGAACTATGAGACAATAAATTTCTGTTGGTTTTTTTAAGATTTATTTATTTATTTCAGAGACAGAGAGAGCGAGCATGAAGGGGGGAGGGGCAGAAGGAGAGAGAGAATCTCAAGCAGACTCCCACTGATCAGGGAGCCCGACGCGGGGCTCGATCCCAGGACCCTGAGATCATGACCTGAGCCAAAGGCAGACGCTTAACCGACTGAGTCACTCAAGTGCCCCAAACTTCTGTTGTTTTAAGCTACCCATTTTGTAGTGTATTTTTAGCCAGCCCTAGCAAACAAAGGGCTTTGCAATATGAGCTTTGAAATCAGACAGCGTTTACTAGCTATCTGACCACAAACAAGTCATTTAACCTCTTTGAGCCTCAGTTTCCTCTTTTTACAAATGGGAACAACAGGGGCCCAGTTGGTAGAGCATGTGACTCCTGATCTCGGGGTCATGAGTTTGAGCCCCACGTTGAGTGTAGAGATTACTTATAAAAATATCTTTTTAACTAAAAAAAAAAAAATGGGAACTATAATAGGATTGCTCATAGAATGGTTGAGGATTTAACAGAATAATGTATGTAAAGTATTCAGTGCAGTGCTTGGCATAGGAAGCCTTCAATAAATATTAGCTATTACATCAACCAGGCCCTTCAATCTTCAGAAAATGAATCCAAATGAACCTTGTCAATTACCATATTGATTAATCTACAACATGCAGTATGCCTAGATTAAGAATTATGGCTCCAGGGCGCCTGGGTGGCTCAGTCGTTAAGCGTCTGCCTTCGGCTCAGGTCATGATCCCAGGGTCCTGGGATCGAGTCCCACATCGGGCTCCCTGCTCGGCAGGAAGCCTGCTTCTCGCTCTCCCACTCCCCCTGCTTGTGTTCCTGCTCTCACTCTCTCTCTGTCAAATAAATAAATATCTTAAATAAAAAAAAAAAAAGAATTATGGCTCTGCAAATCTCAGAACTGAGGGTGATGCCCTGAAGGAATTTTAGAGATCCTTTAGTACAATAATAACAGAAGAGGGTAAGAGTGATCCTATGGGGGAACAGCACAGTCAGCTTGGGCTGGAAAGTACATACTACTTGCTGCAGTGCTGTCCATAATTGCAAAGGACAAGAAACCACCAAGACTGTCTATGAACACAGTTAAATGAAATATGGTGCAACCACATAGAGAAATAAAATGCAGCTAGCAGATTTTCATGTCCTAGTATGGAGTATACCATGTATTGGTATCGGCTGTCCATGGTATGTACTAATAGAAGCAACCCCGCATTGTGGTTAAGGATGTGGTCTCCACAGTCAAGCTGCCCAGGTTGAAAGCTCAGGTATGGCATGTATTAGCCTGTGTGACCAGTTGCTTAGCCCCTCAGTGTCTCAGTTTCCACACCTAAAATGTAGAGATCATAAGACATAAGAGTACCTATCTTCATGGGTGCTATGAGGATTGAATCAACCCATGAAAAGCATCTCAACCAGTCTTGGGCATAAAGTCCCAATATGAGAGGTAAAGTGGTAACAAGGCCCTTAAGGATCTGGATCCTGCTTGTCTCTCCAGACTCATCTGCTGCCACAGCCCCTACTTGTAACCAGCTAAATGACTACAAAGAATTCTTTATTCTGTGCTCTCATAGCACTCAGCTCATATGCCAGTCACTCAATGACCACATCGAATTGTAGTCAGTGTATTTCCACGTTTACATCCCCTAGTCAATTGTGTTCCCCAGTAGATTACAAGGCTAGGAACTTTGCTTCACTCATTCATTCATTCAGCAAATATTTTTTAACATCTATTATGTGCCAAGCACTTCTTAACTATGCCCTAAGAGCTAATATCCTACAGGGGCTCAAATAATACAAGAGGTAGTTTCATATGTTACAGAGAGAACAGAATTTGGATCAAAAAACACTGGGATGCAATTCAGATTTTGCCACATATAATCTTTTGTATGTCAGTCTTTCTTGGCCTTAGTTTTCTTGAAATGGGGATACCATCACTTACTTCATAAAATTGTTAAGTGGATTGAGTGAGAAATTATAGGGAAAGAACTAGCACAGCACCTGGCACAGAATAAGGAGATCATTAAATGTTAGTTTCCTTCCTACTAGATGTCAAAATCATGCTTTAAAACTTCTAGATTTCCAATTCCAATCCGATTTGGGCTAAATCTCCCGCTGAAAACTACAAATGGTAAATATAACATAACAAATATCTTCATAAAAGCAACATGAACATAGAATGTACAACACCAAAAGTAAACCCTAATGTAAACTACAGGCACTGGGTGTCAATGTAGGTTCATCAATTGTATAAAATGTACCACTCTGGAGTGCCTGGCTGGCTCAGTTGGTAGAGCATGCAAATCTTGATCTCGGCGTATATTCAAGCCCTAGGTTGGGTGCAAAGATTACTTAAAAATAAAATCTTTTTACAGAACTAGAGGGTATTATGCTAAGCGAAATAAGCCAATCAGAAAAAGGCAAGTATCATATGATCTCACTGATATGAGGAATTTGAGAAACAAGACAGAGAATCATAGGGGAAGGGAGGGAAAAATGAAACAAGACGAAACCAGAGAGGGAGACAAACTATAAGAGACTCAATCTCAGAAAACAAACTGAGGGTTGCTGGAGGGGACGGGGGTGGGAGGGATGGGGTGATGGACATTGGGGAGGGTATGCACTATGGTGAGTGCTGTGAATTGTGTAAGACTGATGAATCACAGACCTGTACCCCTGAAACAAATAATACATTATATGTTAATAAAAAAAAAAAGAAGATAGTAGGAAGGGAAAAAGGAAGGGGGGGGGAATCGAAGGGGGAGACGAACCATGAGACTATGGACTCCAAAATCTATAAAGAACTTATCAAACTCAACACCCAAAAAACAAAGAACCCAGTTAAGAAATGGGCAGAAGACATGAACAGACATTTCTGCAAAGAAGACATACAAATGGCCAACAGACATGAAAAAAATACTCCACATCACTTGGCATCAGGGAAATCCAAATCAAAACCTCAATGAGATACCACTTCACACCAGTCAGAATGGCTAAAATTAACAAGTCAGGAAACAACAGATGTTGGTGAGGATGCAGAGAAAGGGGAACCGTCCTACGCTGTTGGTGGGAATGCAAGCTGGTGCAGCCACTCTGGAAAACAGTATGGAGGTTCCTCAGAAAGTTGAAAATAGAGCTACTGTCTGACCCAGCAATTGCACTACTGGGTATTTACCCCAAAGATACAAATGTAGTGACCCAAAGGGGCACGTGCACCCCAATATTTATAGCAGCAATGTCCACAATAGCAAAACTATGGAAAGAGCCAAGATGTCCATCAACAGATGAATGGATAAAGATGTGGTCCATATATACAATGGAATATTATGCAGCTATCAAAAATGAAATCTTGCCTTTTGCAACAACGTGGATGGAACTGGAGGGTATTATGCCAAGTGAAATAAGTCAATCAGAGAAAGGCAAGTCATATGATCTCACTGATATGAGGAATTTGAGAAACAAAACAGAGGATCATAGGGGAAGGGAGGAAAAAAATGAAACAAGATGAAACCAGAGAGGGAGACAAACCATACGAGACTCCTAATCTCCGGAAACAAACTGAGGGTTGCTGGAGTGGAGGGGGGTGGAAGGGATGGGGTGGCTGGGTGATGGACATTGGGGAGGGTATGTACTATGGTGAGCGCTATGAATTGTGTAAGACAGACGAATCACAGACCTGTACCTCCAAAACAAATAATACACTGTATGTTAATAAAAAAATAAAAATCTTTTTAGGGGCGCCTGGGTGATTCAGTCAGTTAAGTGTCTGACTCTTGGTTTCAGCTCAGATCATGATCTCAGGGTCATGAGATCAGGCCCCACATTGGGCTCTGTGCTCAGTGCAGAGTTTGCTTGTCCCTCTCCCTCTGCTCCTCCCCCAGCTCGTGCTTCCTCTCTCAAATAAATAAATAAAATCTTAAAAATATTTTTAAAATTTTTTTAAAAATAAAATAAAATATACTCTCTGGTAGGGGAGGTTGATAATGGAGGAGGCTATGTATATATGGGGGTTGGGGGTATATGAGAACTCTCTGTACATTTCCTCTTAATTTTGCTGTGAACCTAATCCTGCTCTAAAAAATAAAGTCTTTTAAATTAAAAACAAAAACAAAACGTGAGCTGACAAGAAAGTAAGGAACTGCCATGCCAAATCTAAGGGAAAGCAGGAAGCCAGAGAGGTAAGCTGGGTGAGGGGAGCACTGATGCTGCTACTGTCCTGAGGACACCTGCTGATCTGGGCAAACTTGAACTTAGGTTTGGGTAGCCTCATGGGATAGGGAGGAGAGACCTCAAGGAGGGCCCTCCCAGGTGAGAAGGCTAACATGAGACCCTCTGCACATTAAGCTGAGACCATTGACCCCTCACAAAACCAATACCCTCAGGGTAAAGATGAGCCAGAAGAAAACCTTCTCCACACAAGCCCCCCATGGACTACAAGGAAGATGGCCTTGATGGTAAACAGAAAAGGGGAGTGGGGGAACTGTCCTGGAACAGTTGTGGCCACGGGCCAGCCCTAACATAGATTTGCAGTGTGGATTCCCATCACCTAAGTGGCCCTAGGAATTTCAAGTTGTGAATTTGCTTTAAGGTGGTCCCAGACTGATATTTCCCAAAGATGTCTGCAGAAGTAAATGAAAATCTTCTCTGGAGGAAACTACTTTGATCCTAGGACTCAAAGAAACTCCACAAATAATTTTTTTTAGAGGCTGAGAGAGAGCGAGAGCAGGGTTGGGGGGCAGAGGGAGAGGGAGAATTTTTTTTTTTTTTTTTTTTAAGATTTTATTTATTTATTTGAGACAGAGAGAATGAGAGACAGAGAGCATGAGAGGGAGGAGGGTCAGAGGACGAAGCAGACTCCCCGCGGAGCAGGGAGCCCGATGCGGGACTCGATCCCGGGACTCCAGGATCACGACCTGAGCCGAAGGCAGTCGCTTAACCAACTGAGCCACCCAGGCGCCCGAGAGGGAGAATTTTAAGCAGGCTCCACATCCAGTGCAGAGCCCGACATGGGGCTCGATCTCATGACCCTGAGACCATGACCTGAGCTGAAATCAAGTCAGACACCTAACTGACTAAGTCACCCAGGTGCCCCATCAGAAGCAGATTTAAAACTAACTACATAGGGGGCCTGGGTGGCCCAGTCATTAAGCGTCTGCCTCGGCTCAGGTCATGATCCCAGGGTCCTGGGATCAAGCCCTACATCAGGGTCCCTTCTTGGCAGGGAGCCTGTTTCTCCCTCTCCCACTCCCCCTGCTTGTATTCCTGCTCTCGCTGTGTCTCCCGCTGTCAAATAATTAAATGAAATCTTTAAAAAAATAAAAATAAGTAAAATTTTAACTACATTTACTATACTTAAAGTAAAATACAAGCATGACAGTATGTGCACAAAATAGAAAAGTATAAAATAATGACTTAGCAAATTTGCAAAAGAACAAAATAAAACTTGCAGAAATGAGAAAGCAAATTACTGAAATTAAAAATTCAATGCCTATGGGGTTTTTTTCAGGATTTTTGAGGTCTGTTTATGGATGAAATAACTTATAAATTGATTATCAGATGCCAAGGCAAAGGGCTTGAAAATGTGAGAACAAAATTTCAATATGTTTGATATAAATGTTATTGTAATAACACATTTTTTTCAAGTTTTTATTTAAATTCTAGTTAGTTAACACACAGTGCAATATTGGTTTCAGGAGCAGAATCTAGTGATTCATCACCTACATACAACACCTGGTGCTCATCACAACATGTGCCCTCAATGCCAATGTTTATAAGAGAAGAAACAAGTAAAGAAGAAAATTTTAGACTAGAAGATATGCCAGAACGCAGCACACACAAAAAAATGGAAAATACAGAAGGGAGGTTAAGAGCATGGAGGAGAAAATAAAAACATTTAACACAGCTTTAATTGGAGTCTGAAAAGGAAAGAAGAAAGTATCTGACAATGGCTGAGAATTCCAGAACTGATAAGAGGCACCAATCCAGGAAACTAAAAAAAATACAGAAAAGATTAAAAACAAAGCAAAACAAAAGTCTATTAACTAGACACATAATCATGAAACTGTATGAGACCCTTTATAGAAAGAGGTGACTAATAATTCCATTTTATGGAATCTAAAATGCCACCAATTATAAAACATTCTTTTAGGGATGTCTGGGTGGCACAGTCAGTTAAGCATCTGACTCTTGGTTTCGGCTTGGGTCCTGGTCTCAGGGTTGTGGGATTGAGCCCCGTGTTGGGCTCCATGCTCACAGTAGAGTCTGCTTGGGGCACCTGGGTGGCTCAGTCATTAAGCATCTGCCTTTGGCTCAGGTCAGGATCCCAGGGTCCTGGGATCGAGCCCCGCATCGGGCTCCCTGCTCCACGGGAAGCCTGCTCCTCCCTCTCCCACACCCCCTGCTTGTGTTCCCTCTCTAGCTGTGTCTCTCTCTGTCAAATAAATAAATAAAATCTTTAAAAAAAAAAAAAAAAAAGAGTAGAGTCTGCTCGGAGATCTCTCTCCTTCTGCCCCTCCCTCCCCTCCCCACCCCCACTTTCTCTGTCTCTCAAATAAATAAATAAATCCTTTTAAAAAAACACTATTTTATGTGCTGTTAGGAAAAAACATTGCCAATTAAACTTTGACAAGCCATCAACTGAAAGGGATACATCCTGATTCCATAAATGTTAAAATATTGGAAAATATGAGTTTTAGAATAAAACGTGGACTATAAAAATAATAAACAAAGCATAAAATAACAGAAGTGAGAACAAATGTCTATCAGTAAATGTAAATGGGCTTGACTCACCTATTAAGAGGAAAAGGGCTTTCAGAAGATACAAGGCAAAACTCAACATGTTGTATACAAGAGACACATCTAAAACAAAGAGGTTCTGAAAAGGTAAGAAGGGCTGGGCAAAGTTACACTGAGGGAAGGTAGGCAAAAAGAAAGCAAGGGAGTTGGACCTCCTCTTCCTGACATGATGGAATAATGAGAGACCAGATTTATCCTTTCACTTTAAACAACTAAAAAAAAAATGGGTAAAATATAGGAAGACAACATTTTTTAGACCTCAGACAACAAAGAACATTAAGAGACTGTTCACTGGGACACCTGGGTGGCTCAGTTGGTTGAGCAACTGACGCTTGGTTTCGGCTCAGGTCATGATATCGGGGTCCTGGGATCGAGCCCCACATTGCGCTCTGCACTCAGTGGGGAATCTGCTTGGGATTCTCTCTCCCTCTCCCTTTGCCCCTCCTCTCTCTCTCTCGCTCTCAAATGAATAAATAAATCTTTAAAAAAAAGAGACTGATCGCTAAGAGAAAGGCAACAAATAAGCGGAGCCCTGAAATAAAATCTTTTTAAAAAATTGTTTTTCTTTGCAAGGAGGCATTGAATGAAGTGCTGCCAGTAGAGGGTGCTAGACAGACATTACCAGGGAGGAGAGTTTTGTTTTCTGGTTGACGGGAGCTCTCACTCCACACTCCCCTATTTCTCCAGTGGACACAACCTCTAAAGAATTAATGGATCCATGTGTCACAACAAAAAGAGAGACAAAAAGACATCAGGGTTGGGAGGGAGGGAGGGATGAATAGGCAAAAGGCAGAACACAGATTTGCAGGACAGTGAGACTACTCAGTATGATACCATAACAGTAGATACATGTCATTACACATTTGTCCAAACCTATAAAATGTACAACACCAAGAGTGAACTCTACTGAAAACTATGCTGAGTAATAATGGTGTATGAATGTAGGTTTATCAATTGTGACAAATGTACCACAGTCTGGTGAGCGAAGATGATCATGAGGAAGGCTATGCATATGTGGGGGCAAGGGGACCATGGAAAATCTCTGTACCTGCCTCTCAATTTTTCTTTGAGCCTAAAACTGATCTAAATAATAAATCTACTTTGGGGGGGAGCCTGGGTGGTGCAGTTGGTTAAGTGTCCGACTCTTGGTTTCAGCTCAGGTCATGGTCTCAGGGTCATGGGATTGAGCCCCACGTCAGGCTCCACACTCAGCACAGAGTCAGCTTGTCCCTCTCTCTCTACTCCCCCCACTCCCCCCATTCTCTCTTTCTCAAATAAATAAAAATTTTAAAATAATAAATCCATTTGTTAAAAAGGAGACATCATTTGCCTCTTGATGAAAGAACACACCACTACCTTATCTCACCAAAGAGATCAAACTTGAATCTGATCAAGCCACTGGATCCATCTGTCAATTTTCAAGAAATAAAAGAATATGCAGCACTATTTGGATGAATGATACAGGGACAGACAAATGGATAAACATGTGATAAATCAAATATTTTAAAATGCTAATTGGGGGCACCTGGCTGGCTCAGTCGGAAGAGCATGCAACTCTTGATCTTGGGGTCGTGAATTCGAGCCCCATGTTGCGTATACAGAGTACTTAAATAAAACTCTAAAAAAATTTTAGAATCTAGGTGCTGGGTATATGAGTGTCTACTATATAATGAATTAAGCTTTTCTGTATTTGAAATTGCTCACAATAAAAGATTTAAAAAAGATATATAGGGGCACCTGGGTGGCTCAGTCGGTTAAGCGTCTGCCTTTGGCTCAGGTCATGATCCCAGGGTCCTGGGATTGAGTCCTGCGTTGGGCTCACAGCTCAGCAGGGAGTCTGCTTCTCCCTCTCCCTCTGTCCCTCGCCCCTGGCTCGTACTCTCGCTCTCAAATAAATAAATAAAATCTTAAAAAAAAAAAAGACATATAAAATGTTCAAGTCTAAACTACATTGTCTAAAACTAGAAAAGAAACTTAAGGAAGTGATTAGGATAGAAGTTAGGAGAGTGTTTACTTTAGGAAAAGGAAGGACGTTGTAAATGGATAGGGATACACTGATACCTTCTGGGTGGCTGGCCAAATTCTATTTCCTGACTTGCTTGAGGTTTACAAAGGTGTTCCCCCTTGTAATAATTCATTAAACTTTATATCTGTTCTGTGTGGTTTTCTAGATCTGTATTTCGCAACAAAAAGGCTTTTTTTAAAGTCCATATCCTTTGACTCAGCAATTACCCTTATATGAATTTATCCTAAGGTAATAATTAGACAAGAGTACACAGATGTTTGTACAATAACATTCATTGAGTGCCTACTATGTATTAGACACAGCTCCAAGCACTTTTTAATATTTTATTTATTTATTTGAGAGAGAGAGCAGGAGTGGAGGAGTGGAAGAGTAGAGGGAGTGCAGAGAGTGGGGGGAGGGGCAGAGGTAGGGGGAGAAGCAGACTCCCCATTGAGCGTGCATGGAGTGACTGGGGCTCAATCCCAGGACCCTGGGATCATGACCTGAGCCAAAGTCAGATGCTTAAACAACTGAGCCACCCAGGCGTCCCTCTGAGTACTTTATAAGTAGTATCCTATCTATCCTCACAACAACCCTATGTGGTATATACTACTCTTATTCCCATTTTACAGATGAGACTCAAAGAGACATAAGAATGTTAACATTGTGTATCAACTATACTTCAATTTAAAAAAAAAGAAAACAGGGGCACCCGGGTGGCTCAGTCAGTTAAGCATCTGCCTTCAGCTCAGGTTATGATCCTAGGGTTCTGGGATTGAGCCCCATGTCTGCTTCTCCCTCTGCCTCTGCCCCTCCCCCTGTTCCTATGTGCTCTCCCCTCTCTCAAATAAAGAAAATCTTAAAAAAGGAAGAAAACAGCTATTAAAAATAAAAAATAAATGTTCACTGCAGCATTATTAAGTAACAAAAATTGAAAACACCTAATTATGGTGAAGTGGATAAAAAATTACGTTCCAGGGGCTGGCTCAGTTGGAAGAGCATGTGACTCTTGATCTCAGGGTTGTGAGTTTGAGTGTCACACTGGGTGTAGAGATTACATAAATAAATAAGTAAATACTTAAAAAATATCTTTACAAAAAAATGAAAAAATGGGGCATCTGGTTGGCTCAGTTGGTAGAGCATGCTACTCTTGATCTCAGAGTCATGAATTTGAGCCCCACGTTGGGTGTAGAGATTACTTAAAAATAAACTCATTTTTAAAGATTTATTTATTTATTTTAGAGAGAGAGAGCACACAGCAGGGGGAGGAGCAGAAGGAGAGGAAGAAAATCTTAAGCAGGCTCTGACTCCCTCCTGAGCACAGAGCCTGAGCAGGGCTCAATCTCACCACCCTGATATCATGACCTGAGTCAAAATGAAGAGTTGGCCACTTAACTGACTGAGCCATCCAGGTGCCCCAGTAAATTAACTTCTAAAAATAAATGGAAATAAAAAGAGAGCCTTTAAAAAATTATGTTCCATCCACACAATGGAATATTATGAAACTACTAAAAAGCATAAACACTTTCTTGTTCTTGTATTCTATCTGTATATGAATAGATAGGTAGGTAGATAGATATTGACCACGGAAAGAAGCCCATTATAAACTTCTAAAAGAAACAAAGCAGATTACAGAAATATATATATACATTTTATAATCCCACTTAGATTAAGAAATGATGTATTCATACTATTAAAATTGAGGTGGATTATAGAGAGATTCTCACTTTGTACTCTTTAAACCTCTGGGTTGTATGAGGTTTTTATAAACATGTATCATTTTGTAACCATGGGGGAGGTGGTTGCACAATGTGAAGGTACAAATGTTGATAAAAGTTACTGCTACCCTGGCCAACTGCAGCTCTTTCATTCTATGGGTCCATTTATTCTTCACAGACTTGGCCTTCAAAAATGTGGTCTTTACATCATCCCAAAGAACCCACTTTCATATATGCTATCAAACACAGACTATATTAATCAAAATTTCTCCTATTCATTAACTCCTCTTTTCTGCCACTTCTCCTTTATTTTTTAAGTTTATTTATTTATTTAAGTAATCTCTATATCCAACATGGGGCTTCAACTCATGACCTGAGCCAGCCAGGTGCCCCTCCTCCCTTACTTTAAAAGAATTATCAATTATCAATGAAGCATTTGTTTGTTGCTTCTCCTCCCATATTCCCTACCTAAATGTTTCCTATTGTGAAGAATACATATCACTGGGGATATAGGAGATGATTTTAGGCAGCAGATGAAAAAACAATTTGTACTCTATTTGTACTCTACTTTTGTATCTATATATTTGAAATTGATGAATTAAAAATATAAGTAGTGCACTAAACCTATACTTTCTGGGATATTATAGTTTCCTTTCTAAGTAAACTTAAGTTATGGATTATCAAAAATAGATAATAATGGGGCTCCTAGCTGGCTCAGTTGGTAGAGTATATGACTATTGATCTCAGGGTTGCAAGTTCGAGCCCCACGTTGGGTGTAGAGATTACTTAAAAATAAAAATCTTTAAAAAAAATTGAGGGGCACCTGGCTGACTCAGTCAGAAGAACGTGGACTCTTGATCTAGGAGTCCTGAGTTCAAGCCCCAAGGTAGGTGTAGAGATTACTAAAACTAAATAAACTCAAAAAAAATTTAATAAATAATAATATAGGTGCCTCCGATTTGACCAAAATCACCAAGGTAATGCATAAATGAGTGAAATTTAAGAAGCACTGCCCTTTTATCTGGAAAGAAACAGTTAAGAGTATCATCAGTTAGACAACCAAGCCAGAAACTGGGCAGTCATCCTATATTCTTCCTTCTCCCATCCCCTTTGTCCCCATCGCTGACCCACACTGAGTCGCCACACAGAAAACAGATTAAAGGCAGTGCTGCCCTGGTTGAGCTCTTTCACAGCCATTCAGCCTCTTAGTCATCCTCCATGGCAGCCCCAAGACACTCCTGTTAGTCTAGGGCCCAGTAGGACACTGACTGAGAACCGCAAGGCAGAACAGTGTGACTGGGACTTCCAAGCTAAAAAGATCTGAGTTGGAGTCCTACTTCTGCCATTTAACCAGCTGTATGTCTCTAGTCACGCCACAGCCTCTCGGAGACTGAGTTTCATCATCTGTAAAATGGCAGCAGTAGATCCTAGCAACAGGGCTGTTCTAAGGATGAAATTAGTCACTGTATAAAGTAATATAACATTGCTCCTGGCACATTAGAGGCAATCGATACAATTTTCCTTACCACTGCACACAGGACCTCCCTCCATGACCTGGCTTCTGCCTACCTCCCATTTTAGCTTCATCTCTAGCTGTTACCACCCAAACCCCAAAACTTATGCCCACAGACATGTTCGACTCCTCACAGTCCCCCAATCATAGCATCCTGTTTCAGGCTTCCAAGCTCTTGATCACACTGATCTCCCTACTAGAAATGCTCACCCACCCATTTATTTCACATATACTTTTTCATACCCTCCATTATATCCTCCTTGTCCCTTAATCTCCTATCATAGGACATTTTAGTGTATTGATTTGTCTACAGGGCTATCTCCTTACTCAGGACTGTGAACTTCTAGAGGATAGAGACCATGTCCACTTGAGTTTGTATTCCCAACACCTAGCCCAAAACCTAGGAGATGGTAGGTGTCCCATTAATGTTTGCTAAGTGATTATAATAGAAAGCAAATTATAAGCAACTTATATTTCTACAGTAAGTTCTCAACACTTACGTGGATAGCGCAAGCATCTTTCACTGTGCCACTTTTGGTAATAAAACATCCTATCGGAAATCCTGGTGTGCAGTACTTTCCATCCTCAATAACGTGACACCATATTACTGGCATATTATCAATAATCCTAAATATAAATATTTTAAAAATAAAAGATTTAAGCATTTCACATGAAGCAATAGCAACATCATCTTGCATATATTTAAGTTCAAATTTTTAATCAAAGTCACAAAAAATAGTATATAATTTCAAATATCTATTAAAACTACTTTTTTAAAAAAACTACTGAAAGGACTTAAAATTTTTAATCAGTCACAAAAATAGTATACAATTTCAAGTATTAAAACAACTTTTTTTTAAAAAACTACTTCTGAAAGGACTTAAAAAATTAAGTCATGTTATCTCAGTGTTATTTCAAACCTACCAGTGATGTTGATAATTTAGTTGTATTCCTTTCTTCAAAAAAGCCAGCTTTTTCTTGTGGTCCTCATTTTCTCTATCATAGGATTTTACACAAACTTTTTTACATGTTTCTGTCTTGTTAAAAGAAAACTGTTAAGAAAGAAAATAGTAAAAGACTTGACTAAATTTTATAAAAACAAGTATCACAAAATAAGTACTTTACCTTACAGATAAAACTTTTCCTCAGAGACTTCAGTATGCCATCATCCTCAACACTATCTCCTTTGAGTTTCAATTCATACCTGAAATGATTACACTACACACACACACACACGCACACGCACACACACACATACACAACATGCTTTCACCACTAAGCAGAAGAATTTGCCTTCTTCAATAACATAGAAGGTAGGATATAACATCCACTGTAGCTTCCTAAAACCACCCTGATATAGAACCCTTCACTTAAAAGTGGTAACAAAATTGATTTTAGTGATGGTCACACAACACTCTGAATATACTAAAAAACATTACATCGGAGGGGCGCCTGGCTGGCTCAGTCAGTTAAGCATCTGCCTTGGGCTCAGTCCATGATCACAGGGTCCTGGGATCTAGTCCTGCATCAGGCTCCTTGCTCAGCGGGGAGTCTGCTTCTCCCTCTGCCCACTCCCTCCCTGCTTGTGCTCTCTCTCAAATAAATAAAAGCTTTAAAAAATAAAAAATAAATAAAAAACATTAAATTGGATACTTCAAGGGGCGCCTGGCTGGCTCAGTCAATACAGCATGCAACGCTTGATCTCCAAGCTGTAAGTTCAAGGCCCATGTTAGGTGTAGAGCTTACTTAAAAAAAAAACGGACACTTTAAGTGGGTTACTTGGTATGTGAATATCTCTCAATAGAGCTGTTAACAAAAAAGTGTTAATAAAATATTTGATACTTTTAATATGAAACCTCTTATTTACAAAGTCTAGCTATCAGGATAAAGTACCGGTGTTACTAATCAGGAAATAATGAACAAGAATAAACTATGAAAGAGTTATAGTTAGCACCTCATATCCTGAAATCATACAAATATTAACCAAAAAGTTCCCTATTGGCAGCTGAGAACACTGTCACCTTTCTTTCTTTCTTTCTTTCTTTCTTATACTGTCATGTTCTTCATTCCAAGGGACAGCATTTCTTGAAAAAGTTCACTTTTCTGTTAGGACAATGGTACTCCACAGAGGTATTTTGTGCAACTTTAATCATCAAAAAGCTAATGCCTGACACACAGACCAAAGAAATAGATCAACAGAGAACCCAGAAATAGATCTATACAACTATGTCCGTGTGATTTTTTTGACAAAGGTGCAAAAGCAATTCAGTGGAGGAAGGACAGTCTTTTCAACAGATAATGCTGAAGTAACTGGACATCTATAGGCCAAAAAGCAAAAACAAAAAAAAATCCAGTAATTTCAATCCAAATCTCATACCTTATACAAAATAACTCAAAAGAGATCACAGACTTAAATATATAAAGTAATTATAAAAGTGTCAGAAGAAAACATAAAAGAAAATCTTCAAGACCTAAAGGCTATGTCATGTGTCCTTAAACTTGACACCAAAAACACAATCCATAAAAAAGAAATTTGATTATTGACCTCATAAAAATTAATGTTTGCTCTGTCAAAGACTCTGTTAAGAAGATGAAAACACAGAGGTGCCTGGCTGGCTCAGTTGGTAGAGCACACTATTCTCGATCTCGGAGTCATGAGTTTGAGCCCCGTATTAGGTATAGAGATTATTTAAAAATAAAATCTTAAAAAAAAAAAAAAAGATGATGATGAAAACAAAAGCTACAGACTGGGAAAAAACTATTTGTAAACTACTGTTGCAACAAAGGAATCACACCTAGAATATATAAGGAATTCTGAAAACTCAATAGTAAAGGAACAAACAATCCAAATAGAAAATGGGTAAAAGAGGAGACAGGGGCTCCTGGGTGGCTCAGTCGGTTGAGCATCCGGCTCTTGGTTTCAGCTTAGGTCATGACCTCAGGGTTGGGAGACTGAGCCCCAGGTCAGGCTGCACACTCAGCAAGAAGTCTGAAGATTCTCTCCCTCTGCCTCTCCCCGCATTCTTTCTCCCTCTCCCTCTCACACACACACAAGTGAATGCATGTAAAACTAGTGGAATCTGAATAAGCTCTGTGCACTGTACCAGTGTCAGTTCCTGGGTTTTGCTATTGTACTACAGTCATGCAAGATGCTATCATTGGGCAAACCTGGGCACAGGGTACACGAGAGCTCCCTGTTCATGGGGTTTTTGTAGCTTCCTGTCTAGCATTATTTCAAAATAAAAAGTCTTGGGGCGCCTGGGTGGCTTAGTCAGTTAAGCATCTGCCTTCGGCTCAGGTCATAATCCCGGGGTCCTGGAATCGTGTCCCACATCAGGTTCCCTGCTCAGTGGAGAGCCTGCTTCTCCCTCTCCCTCTGCCTCTCCCCCTGCTTGTGCTCTGTCTCTCTCTCTCCCAAATGAATAAAATCTTAAAAAATAAATGAATGAATAAAAATCTTTAAAAAAAGTTTTAAAAGAAGTTAATGCCTGATGGTTTCACAAGTGTATACATAAATTAAAATTGAGCAAACTACATACTTTTTTAAAAAGTTTTAAGTAATCTCTATACCCCACGTGGGGCTTAAACTCACGACCCCGAGACCAAGAGTCGCATGCACCTCCGACTGAGCCAGCCAGCTGCCCCCAAACTATACACTTTCAATATGAGCAGTTTATTGTACTTCAAGTAGATGTCAATGAATTTGGAAAAAAGAAGAAAAAAAGTTAATGCCTTCATAATCATAACTGCTTATGAAAACATCCTTACTCTATACCCATTACCTATTAAGATATTGAAGGCAAAATCAATAAGACAATGACAGTCCAATGACATCTGCTTATACCACCCTACCCGAAATATGCAGGGACAATAAGGTAAACTTTTTCTTTACTAAGCAAAAATAAAATTTGAAAGGCAAAATCTTTATGTGGAATCACTCCCTACTGCAGATAGTTCAAAGACCACATACTCATGCATTCTTCTGGCAACACCACATCCTATCTCCTTTCTTTTTTCTCTACCTCCTTTTAAAACACTCTTTGGGGTTCCTGGGTGGCTCAGTCATTAGGCGTCTGCCTTCAGCTCAGGTCATAACCCCAGGGTCCTGGGATCAAGCCCCGCATCGAGCCCCCCATCGAGCCCTGCATCGGGCTCCCTGCTCAGCAGGAAGCCTGCTTCTCCCTCTCCCACTCCCCCTGCTTGTGTTCCCTCTCTCGCTATGTCTCTGTCAGATAAATAAAATTTTTAAAAATAAAAAATAAAACAGACTCTTTGCTACAATTTTAAGTAGCCAGTTCTGAGAAGATTCAATTTAAAATAATATTAAATAAGATCTGAATAACCTTATAGGGAGATGATGTTATTCGTTCTCCAAATAGTACTTGGCCGAGATTTTCAGAAGGGTTTTTCTTTCCAGAATCTTGACAGAAGTCAAAGCTAGAGGAGAAGTTCAAGTAAGGTAAAAACATATATATACATCTCAGCAAAGAAATACATCTTTGTAATTTGTCAAGCCTCTCCACTGTTAATGGTAGATACTTCTAAAAACATGACCCAGAAGGTGTCTAATTATGATTTATAGACCTCATTATAGATTTCTTTTTAAATTGTTTAACTTCTTATAACTAAGAATTCATTATTTTAAATGCTCATGGTACTGCTCTTGGCTTTTGTAATGTAGGTAATCACAATCTTAAAAAAACTAACAGTTATTTTCAGGGTTAATCTTCAAATTACATAAAATAAGCAAAGAATAGTTTAAAATCTGTACTAATTCTAACCTGAGACATTTAGAAACTGCTGTTATCAGTTCTGATCAAAGGGGAACTTAAACAATAAAATCCCTCCTCAAATACATGCCCACAGATTCACTCACAAATCAAATGGTTACTACATGAAAAGAATTACAACTACCTTTAAGTAAATGTGAATATATAAAATTGAATATAAAATGGCAGACGATAAAATCAATGGTAGGCTTGCATAATATTTTAAATGCTCCTGCTAACACCCTACATTCAAACCTGGTATTTTAATGAAAATTAGATCTGATTTTACTTCTGTTTAATTAGTGGAAATAAAGTAATACCAAAGCGAGCTACAATCATTTTTCTAAAACGTATATCATTTGTTGCTATTCTCAAAATGATTGATCTTAATTTTGATTATGTGATACCAGCTCACTACTAAACTAAGCACTTGGCATCCATTAAAAACCTTAGTAGAGGGGCAGCTGGGTGGCTCAGTCGTTGAGCGTCTGCCTTCAGCTCGGGTCATGGTCCCGGGGTCCTGGGATCGAGCCCCGCATCGGGCTCCCTGCTCCGCGGGGAGCCTGTTTCTCCCTCTCCCACTCCCCCTGCTTGTGTTCCCTCTCTCGCTGTGTCTCTCTCTGTCAAATAAATAAAATCTTTTAAAAAAATAAAAATAAAAATAAAAACCTTAGAGAAACCTCCCTATCCCATGTTTTAAAAATAAACTACAACTCTGCAATGATTTTTTTAAAGTTCAAAATATAGTAACTTTATAATTTGCTTTTCTTAGAAAAATCAAGTATGGCAACTTCCTAAATTTTTAAGCATTTGCCTCACACTGAAAGCTCTCTATTTTAATCATTTTGTTCCTGTTACCTTTATTACAAAATTACCACTGTATTTCTTAATATATCCAGGGCTTTCATCCACTATCTTTAAAAGCTTAAAACACACTTTTAACACAATAATATCATAATTATGATGTAACCACAATTATATCAGAGATAATACTTATAACTTACGTATTATATTCATAAGGTAGGACAGATTCTGCTGAGTCCAATCTATTTACAAATAGTGCTATTGATGACTACAAAAAGGAAAGAAAACACTCATTAATAATACAAAATAAAACAAGGTAGCACTTGCAAAATACATAATGAAGTAACTGAAAGGTAATTGGGTCTACTGCTCCCATCAATTTATAACTGTGCAATTATAAATTTATAACTTAGGACAATGTTATAAATGTATAACAATACAGTTATAAATTTTTAACACAGTATAGCTATAAATTCATAACATTTCATTTAGGTGGCATCATTGGATTCTCTGAATACATAAATTTTTCAGATATCTCAGCCATTCTTAACCTTTTTTAATTATAGAACCCTTTGAGAATGTGATGAAGGCTATGGCCCCTCTCCTCAAAAAAGCATACATATTCACCAAAGTCTCTGTTCAGGTTTAGGAGGCTTCATAGGGCCCCTGGAGTCCACGGAATTCAGGTTAAGAACTTGAGATAATTAAATCTACCTGTATAAGAGCTCTCCCTGTATTATTTTAGCCGTTTTTGTAAGAATCATTCTAAAATACACTTCACTCTTTCCTATCTTAAACAGAACACGGTGATCACAATTCAACCTTCCTTGATGGCTCAGGGTCATTTTGAACATCAATCCTTGCACCAGCTTTGACTCTGTGACATTCTCAGTATCAAACTAAGTGAGAATTATTTGCCCCAAAACTACATTGCGATAGATGCTACCCACATCCCTACTACCCACACCTCTCACCCCTACCAAAGAACTTCAACTTCTTTGTGTAGATTTTAGGTCTTTTTTTTTTTTTTTTAAAGATTTTATTTATTTATTTATTTGAGAGAGAGAGAGCACATGAGAGGGGGAGGGTCGGGAGGGTCAGAGGGAGAAGCAGACTCCCTGCCGAGCAGGGAGCCCAATGCGGGACTCGATCCAGAGACTCCAGGATCATGACCTGAGCCGAAGGCAGTCGCTTAACCAACTGAGCCACCCAGGTGCCCTAGGTCTTTCTTTTCAATTGTCAGTTGTTGAGATGCCTCTTCTCCCTTCTTCCCCACCCCCAATCTGCTAGAGAGCAAGCCCTCAATTTGTGGAATAAATCACAGATTTGTTAAAACTATATCAAAAAGGCTGAGAGCATGAGAGTTAGTGCATGAACATTAGGACATCTATTCTGGCTTTTCACAGAATACTTCTGCTTACTTCCCTGGATCTCAGCTGTGTTGTTGATAATTTACAAGATAGGATTTTTTTTAATTAGGCTCTATGCCCAGCGTGGAGCACAACACGGGACTTGAACTCACAACCCTGAGATCAAGACCTGAGCTGAGATCAAGAGTCAGACGCCTAATTGACTGAGCCACCCAGGTGCCCAAGATAGGATTTTTAAAACCACTAGAACAGCAGAACTTGGGTAAACACTTTATTCTTGTTCAAAATTCCATAAACTGTTTTTTTAATTGAACATCTGCTATCATCTTTACCACATGGTTAGTTTTTTTTTTTTTTTTTAAAGAGGATGTAGGAAATCATCAAGTTTGGCAACAAATATAAACAACCTTACTCTAACTCTGTAAGAGTATTGTATCTGCACTTAATGAAATCTAATCAGAAATTTAGCAGTAGCAACATATATCAGAGTTTTATAAAGGTGAACAGAGAAAAGTTTCTTTTTTTTTTCATTTTTTTTAAAGATTTTATTTATTCATTTGAGACACAGAGATATATATAGAGAGAGAGCATGAGCAGTGGGAGAAGCAGAGGAAGAGGGAGAAGCAGACTCCCCGCTGAGCCAGGAGCCCGATGTGGGGCTCGATCCCAGGACCCTGGGATCATGACCTGAGCCGAAGGCAGACGCTTAACCATCTGAGCCACCCAGGTGCCCCAGAGAAAAGTTTCTAAAAGGACAGCAGATAATTAAGGAAAATAGCTCTCATCTAGAATCCCAAAACACAATGTATATAAGATTTGAACTATATTTTAAAATGCATATCTGGAGCTTACTATAATTAAAAGAATCTTAATGGTTTCACAAATCAAGTGGAGAAAAGATAAATTCTTCAATAATACTGTTAAGAGAACTGGTCAGCAATCTAGGGGGGAAAAAAGTTAAGCTGGATACTTACCTCATACATTACACCAGGAAATCTCAATCTTATTTGTTAAAATTTATTTTTTTTTTAAAGATTTTATTTATTTATTTGAGACAGAGAGAATGAGATAGAGAGAGCATGAGAGGGAGGAGGGTCAGAGGGAGAAGCAGACTCCCTGCCGAGCAGGGAGCCCGATGCGGGACTCGATCCCGGGACTCCAGGATCATGACCTGAGCCGAAGGCAGTCGCTTAACCAACTGAGCCACCCAGGCGCCCTTATTTGTTAAAATTTAAACCATAAAATTTAAACCATAAAAATAATAGAAGAAACCATGGGAGAATTATTTTATAATCTTGGCTGGCTTGGTTAAGACCTTTCAAAACAGGGCAAAAAAGTCAGAAACCAAAAAAATTTTTGATATATTAGAATAAAAGCCAATTTTTCTAAATGGTGAAAAAACAAAAGCAAAAACAAAACACAATAAGCAAAACCAAAAGACAACTGACAAACTTGGGAAAAGGATGTCACAGAAAAGGGACTAGTTTCCTGATTTAGGAGTGTAAATTAATGCAACCTCCATGGAAAGCAATTTGAGGATATCAAAATTGTTAAGTGCATATATTCTTTGACCCAGCAATTCCAGTCCTAGGAATTTATTCTATAGATATTCTCATATGCAACAATGTTTGGTAAGCTCAAGAGAATAGAAACAAGCTAAATACATAAATAAGGGACTATGTAAATTAAGTATAGCACATCCTTATAATAGAATGCTATACCATTAAAAAAGAACAAGGATGTTCTTTATACAATGATATAAAATGATCTCTAAGCTATATTGTTAAATGATAAAGGCACCTGAAGATGAGAACAGTATGCTCCCATTTGTGTAAAAAAAAAAAAAAAAGGCAAAAATGATATAAATACTTATTTGTTCATTTATTCATGAAATCCCTAGCAGGATACATGAGAAACTGATGATATTGGTGCTCTCCAGGGAGGGGTACTATGTGACTAAAAGACCCAGGTAGATGAGACCGTCACAGAGAAAAACCTCTTATCTGTCCATATCCTTGTATATTATTCTAAGTGAGATCATTACAATCAGGGGGATGAACATTTTTTTTTTAAGATTTTATTTATTTATTTGACAGA
Organism: Neomonachus schauinslandi; assembly: GCF_002201575.2. Classification (NCBI taxonomy): domain Eukaryota; kingdom Metazoa; phylum Chordata; class Mammalia; order Carnivora; family Phocidae; genus Neomonachus; species Neomonachus schauinslandi. The sequence goes on from NC_058419.1 coordinate 15,023,030, forward strand.
GAGAGACACAGCGAGAGAGGGAACACAAGCAGGGAGAGGGAGAAGCAGGCTTCCCGCGGAGCAGGCAGCCCGATGCGGGGCTCGATCCCAGGACCCTGGGATCATGACCTGAGCCGAAGGCAGACGCTTAACGACTGAGCCACCCAGGCGCCCCAGGGGGATGAACATTTTTGTAGACTTTGATATATATTTCAAATTACTCTCCAAAGGGTTCAAGTTTAACTATTAAACCAATCTACATGCCATCAAAAGGCAGCAAAGAGACAAGTCCAGGAGGACTTGCACAAGAAAAACAGACTGATCCCTTTTATAAGTTAATGTTATGAAAAAAAAAAAAGGCAGGGACTGTGCTTGATTCAAAGAACCATAGACTACAATAAAGAGATGCAATTTGTGGTCCTAGATTGGATTCTGGTTTGGTTATTTCAGGGATAACTAGGGAAATCTGACTATGAACTTGGTAATACATGAGATAAAAATGTATTGATGTGGAAAGATAGAGTTGTTAATAGAAAAGTGCAGGTTATGGGATGGTTAAGCATCTGCCTTGGGCTCAGGCTCAGGTCATGATCACAGGATCCTGGAATCCAGTCCTGCATGGGGCTCCTTGCTAAGCAGGGAGCCTGCTTCTCCCTCTGCCTGCTGCTCCCTCTGCTTGTGCTCTCTCTCTCTCTCACAAATAAATTTTTAAAATCTTTTTTAAAAAAGGAAAGAAGGGGCACCTGGGTGGCTCAGTCGGTTAAGCGACTGCCTTCGGCTCAGGTCACGATCCCGGGGTCCTGGGATCGAGTCCCGCATCGGGCTCCCTGCTCTGCAGGGAGCCTGCTTCTCCCTCTCCCACTCCCCCTGCTTGTGTTCTCTCTCAGTCTCTCTCTGTCAAATAAATAAATAAAATCTTTAAAAAAAAAAAAAAAAAAAAAAAAAAAAGGAAAGAAACAAGATATTGATTAAAAAAGAAAGAAAAGTGCAGGTTACAAAATAACATGAATACCACGATTTTATGTCAGTAAAAAATGCATATGGACTTTCATTCATTGCTAGTGGGAATGCAAAATGATATAGCCACTTTGGAAGACAGCTTGGCAGTTTCTTAAAAAACTAAACATACTCTTAGTATACAATCTAGCAATGATACTCCTTGGTATTTTCCTAAAGGAGTTGAAAACATAAGTCTACACGAAAACCTGCACAATGTCTATAGCAGCTTTGTTCATCATTGTGAAAACTTGGAAGCAACCAAGATGTCTTTAGTAGGTGAATATATAAATGAATTGTGGTACATCCAGATAATGGAATATTATTCAAAACTGAAAAGCAATGAACTATTAAGCCATGAAAAGACACCGAGGAACCCTAAATGCATATTACTAAGTGAAAGAAGCAAGTCTGAAAAGTCTACATACTGTAGGATTCCAACTATATGACAGTCTGGAAAAGACAAAACTATGAAGACAGTAGATAGATCAGTGGTTGCCAGGGATTAAGAGAGGGGTGGATGAATAGCAGAGAACATAGAGAATGTATAAGGCAGTGAAATTATTCTGTATGATATTATAATGATGGATACATGTCATTACACATTCCTCCAAACTCACAGAATGACCAAGGGTGAAGTGTAATATGAACTATGGGCTTTGGGTGGGAATGATGTGTCAATCTAGGTTCATCAACTGTAAGGAATGTAACACTCTGGTGAGGGATGTCGATGAAGAAAGCTATGCATGTGTGGAGCAGGGGTATATGGGAACTCTATTTTCTGCTCGATTTTGCTGTGAACCTAAAACTGCTCTAAAAAAATCTAAAAAGTCTATTAAAAATACACATACGGGTATGAGTATGTGTAGGAAAAAATCTAGAATATATGCTAAGATATCAAGAGTGGTAATTCTCTAGTTATTAGAAATGTTTTTCTTATTTTTTGCCTACCTGCATTTTCTAACCATGTATGATGCATGCTACTGCTTTTGTAATAGCAAAAATTTTAAAACTAAAAAAAAAAAAAAAAAAATCAAGGGGCTGGATGCTACCAAATGAAGTAAGTTTAGAGTGTTAAACCTAAAAATGAGAGACTCACCAAAAGACAGAAGATGAAATCTCAGAATAAAAAGTAGAACACATATAGGGATGCAATAACAGCCTAAAAAGAAAAGAGCTTATGGAAAAGAAGTTCCAGACATTTGTTATGGTTAAAGATCATGTTTCTTTGCTAGGAAGCCTGATGAAAGAGAGATCCAGGATGAGGTATTACCAGAGAAAAGGCAGACATAAAAATATTTTGTAAATGCCATTTCTTACATTACATGTGTTTGGCAAGATGTTGGCTCAAAACATTACTATCAAAACTTCACACAGGAGGGCGCCTGGGTGGCTCAGTCGGTTAGGCGGCTGCCTTCCGCTCAGGTCATGATCCTGGAGTCCCAGGATCGAGTCCCGCATCGGGCTCCCTGCTCGGCGGGGAGTCTGCTTCTCCCTCTGACCCTCCCCCCTCTCACGTGCTCTCTCTCTCTCAAATAAATAAATAAATAAAATCTTTAAAAAAAAAAAAAAAAAAACTTCACACAGGAAAAGGCAAGTTCCAGGTTTTAAGAGCAAACTTGCTGCCCCTAAAACTGGCCTTTAAAAAACCGTTTCTGGCTTGCATCTGGGTGGCTCAGATGGTTGGGCGTCTGCCTTCGGCTCAGGTCATGACCCCAGGGTCCTGGGATCGAGTCCCGCATCGGGCTCTCTGCTCCTTGGGAGCCTGCTTCTCCCTCTGCCTCTGTCTCTCATGAATAAATAAATAAAATCTTTAAAAAAAAAAAAAAAACCCTGGAACTTTCAAGTTGGTTAAGTCTATGTTAAACCACAGCCAGCACTGTTCTCAACTTCCTAGTGCCTTTGTGGTGCCTTATGCCAGAACGCTCCCCCATCCAATGAGGAGTCCGAAAAATAAGTCTTACTCTTTTTTTTTTTATTTTTGCGAGAGAGAGAGAGAGAGAGAGAGAGAGAGAGAGAGCGAGAGCGAGCATGAGCAGGGGAGAGCAGCAGAGGGAGAGGGAGAAGCAGGCTCCCCACTGAGCAGGGAGCCTGATGCGGGACTGGATCCCAGGACCCTGAGGATCATGACCTGAGCTGAAGGCAGACGCTTAACCGACTGAGCCACCCAGGCGCCCAAGTCTTATTCTTTAATATATTTTGAATTGATTACTTACAAAAAAAAAAAAAAACACCTTTTTTGGACTCAGCTTACAGTTACAGAAACCAAGCTGCTAAAGAAAAGAGTCAGAAAATTATTGGGTGTTGAGGAACACACAGAAGAGGAATTGGGTCAGAAATCTCTGCCCAGGGGCGACTGGCTGCGTCAGTGGGAGGAGCATGCGACTCTTGATTTTGGGGTCTTGAGTTCGAGCCCCAGTTGGGTGTAGAGATGACTTAAATAAATAAACTTTAAAGAAAAAAAAGAAATCTCTGCCTAAAGAAAGCTAATAATGACAATAGTTACCATTTATGGAAAGCTTACTAAGCGCCAGGTACAGTTGTCAGTGCTTTTCATACATTGTCTCATTTTATTCTCACAAGTCTGAGAGGTAAATAAGATCTTGGTGTTTGCAGGTAAAGGGCCCAGGGGAGACAAAAGTGCATTGACAAGAATTAAAGAGGTAAAAAGCAGGAGACCAGAGGAGTGAAGAATGACAGAAAGGAAACATGGTAGGGGTGTATCTAAGACCACAGTGAGGTGGGTGGGGGGACGGATGAAAGAGCTGATGCGGATTAAGCAGCGCACTTGTGATGAGCTCCCGGTCTTTGTATGGAAGTGTTCAATCACTAAATTGTACACCTGAAACTAATTTAACACTGTATGTGCACTGACTGGAATTTAAATAAAAACTAAAAAAAAAAAAACCACAGTGAGTGTGTGAGTCCTGAAAGGGAGAGAGTACAAGGAGGACAATCGGAAAGGGAGGGAGAGGGAGAGGAGAGAGCCAAGGAGGAAGAAGGAAAGGAACTGCGACAGAAAAGGAGGAGCTAAGAAAGGTGGAGGAGCAGCCAATAGGGAGGGAGGAAAGGGAGGAGCTCAGAGGAAGGAGGAACAGAAGGAGCTAAGAAGTGCGGTGGAGAAGCCGCCCAGAAAGGAGGAAGCAAGAGGGCGAGCCCAGAGGGAAGAGAAAGAGGGAGGGGTGGAGTCAGGCAGAAGGGGCGGGACCTAGAGGGGAGAGCGTAACGGAGGGGCGGGGCTAAGGGAAGAGAGACGGAAGGGGCGGGGACAAGACACCGGAGCGGGGCCGAGAGGGAGGGGAGGGGCTGAGAGGGAAGTGGGGAAGGGCGGGGCGGAACGGAGAGGGAGGGGAGGGGCTGCGAGGGAAGTGGGGAAGGGAGGGGCGGAGCGGAGAGGGAGGAGAAGAGGAAAAGCTGAGATGAAAGGGAGGGAGCCAAGAGAAATGGGGGAGAAGGAGGAGCTATGAGGACGGAAGAAGAGCTGAGCGGGAGTTGGACGAACGGAGAGTAAGGGGAGGAGCCAAAAGAGAGGGAAAGAGAATCTGAGAAAAAGAGAGGTTCGGATCCTCCAAGCGCGAGGCTCAGAGATAGAGACGCCGAGACACACACCCACAGAGAGGGCTTTGGCATTCTGGGTCGGAGGCAAAAGAGCTCGCGACCGTGGTCTCCCCCGGTGTGCCCCATACCCCTACCCGAAGCCTTCCCCTCACATCTCACTGCCTCTCCCACTGGTCCTCACCTTGCAGGTTGCAGTCTCTCGGGCCGCCTCGCAGAAGTTAACTGGAGCCAACCCGGGGAGGTAGAAGGCCGCACTGCGGGTGGCGTGAAGCCCCAGGAACAACCCCAGACCCAGCAGCCACCTCAGCCCGGGGAGGGCGAGCCTGAGGCGGCAAGGGTTGGTTCCCACGCGGAAACCACGAGCACTCATTTCGGGAGCCCGGCTCAGGGCTCGGGCGATATCGAACCAGTGAAGGGGAGAAACGGAAATGATAAGAAAGAACCGTGGACGGGGACGAGCCGAGACCGACTGGTGGGACTAGAACTCCGGGGAAAGCCACTTATTCCGACGAGACAGTGGCTTGGAACCCGTTGCTAGGGCGCCAGGCTGCGTTTATGAGTGCGCGCAGTACGCATGCGTGCGGCTCTGCGCGGCGTCTTCCACCTCCCCCCCCACCTCTCCCACTCCCCCCATCCCCCACCCGCAGCCTGGCGCTTTCCTGCGGTAGGAGCTTCCTCGCTGAGCGGGGGAGGGGGGCAGGGGAGGCTGGCTGAGAGGTCTCAGCATCGCAACATCACAACTTCACAGGGTGAGGTGTCCTCCCCGAGTTTGCCTCAGTCCCAAAGTAGCAGTGTTACCGCCCCCCCACCATCTTCACTTCTTCCTGCGGGGTGGTGGGACAAGAAGGGGAACGAGGGGGAATTCCGGGGCCAAGCTGTCCAGGATGGTGGGTATTAGGCGCTTGAAATGCCGCCAGTCCAAAATTAATGTTCCATAAGTGTCAAATGCACACCCAGTATCAGAGACTGCTTGGAAAAAAAGAATGCAAACCTCTGCATTTTTATATTGATTGCATATTGAAATTGTAATATTTTGGGTCAGTTGCGTTAAATAAAACATTGTTAAAATTAATTCACCTGGGCGCCTGGGTGGCTCAGTTGGTTAAGCGACTGCCTTCGGCTCAGGTCATGATCCTGGAGTCCAGGGATTGAGTCCCACATCGGGCTCCCTGCTCAGCAGGGGGTCTGCTTCTCCCTCTGCCCTCTTCCCTCTCGTGCTGTCTCTCATTCTCTCTCTCAAATAAATAAAATCTTTAAAAAAAATTAATTTCACCTATTTTTTTTAAATGTTTTATTTATTTATTTGACAGAGACACAGCGAGAGAGGGAACACAAGCAGGCGAAGTGGGAGAGGGAGAAGAAGGCTTCCCGCAGAGCGTGGAGCCGGATGTGGGGCTCGATCCCAGGACCCTGGGATCATGACCTGAGCCGAAGGCAGACGCTTAACGCCTGAGCCACCCAGGCGCCCCTCACCTGTTTCTTTTTAAAGTGTGGCTGCTAGGGGCGCCTGGCTGGTTCAGTCCGTAGAGCACCGGCCTCTTGATCTCAGGATCATGAGTTCAAACCCATGTTGGGCGTGGAGCCTACTTTAACATAAATAAATAAAAATAAAGCGTGGCTACTAGAACATTTAAAATGACACGTGGCTCGCATTATATTTCTTTTTTTATTCGTTAAAGCAATTTTTAATATAAATAAATTCTGCAAAAATACTACAGCAAAAGAAAGCCATGCAGTGTTACCAATTAACCAGTTCAGCTATTCGGTATTTTTATGTTGTCTGTGATGATACATATATCGCTCAATGTGAAATAAGTTCCGGCATCATTCCTACCTGGGAGACACAACTTTTATTTTACATTCATGACTTAAGCAGAATATGTTTACTATGATTCAATGATAATCTGAAAAATCTGAAAAATCACCTTAAGAAAACCACACACCCACAAAAAAAAAAAAAGAAAAGAAAACCACAATAATCACATCCTAGAGAATGCCAGGTGGACTTATCCTAAATATGTTCATTGAAGCGTGGTTGACACACAATATTACATCAATTTCAGGTGTACAACATAGTGATTCCACAAGGCCTTCCATTTCTATTGGACAGCGCAGGTCTGGGGAAGGAGGGGGGAGGGGAAAAAGGCTACAGAAGAGGGAGGGAGAGGGAAGTGTTGCTCTTAGTCTTTGAAAGTTTCACTTAGCGGCAAGGATCTTATTTTTCGACCTCTTGTAAGAATCCTCGTCGCCCTCGCCTTCCGCTCCCTGTGCTGTCCTATGATGCAAAGTGCTTGTATTTGGACCCAGGCAGTAGTGTAGGTATCATACAACAAAGATAGTAGAAGAGCTGATCCTTTTTCCTCCTGGTCTGTCAAGAGCTTTGGAGAACAAGAGGTCACTTGTTTACGCTGAGCCCAGTGCGCCTGGCCATTCTGTCCAAGTTCCCTAGCTCCGAGAGGTCTGCGTCCTCTGTTGATTGGCAGCCGGCGATTCCAGGCAGAACAAAGGCAGAGAGCTGGCGGTTAGGAGAGGCCTGTAGAATTTAGCGAGTTAACTCTTGAACTAGAGAGGCAGGAAAAGTTGCAGGGAGAAAATGTACTAATGATCAGAATCCGGGGCGTTGTAAGAGAGGGGAGAACGAACTTAACCACGCGGACTGGAGACGCCCTTGTAAAGATTTGGAGAACAGGAGAAGGTGATCAGAAGGGGCACTACTTTTGCGAAGAGGAACAGGAAAGAGGAGCTGGGAAGCGGTAGAGCGGTCAGGATTAGAAGTCACCAGAGCTTGAATACAAATCTTGCGTTTTACCACTACATTACTACCCCTCCCCAGGCAGCCTGTGGCTGAAAAAGTGTACATGTTTAAATAAACGGGATGCTCCGCCAGCCTCCCAGGCCTGGGCGCGGGGTCTAGCGGCTGCTCTAGGGCCCTGCGGGCGGGGACTGCAGCGGGGACTGGGAGCCCTACTGAGCGAGCACAGGCGGCTCACCGAGTGTGGGGACCGTGGGCGACGGGGCTGCCCGGGACCGGTGTGCCACCCGGGTCACCTACAGGACGCCGGCCTCCGCCCCTCCGCAGACGCAGGAGAGAAGCAGGAAAGAGCAGCCGGTTCTTGATCCGTTTTGTCCCCATCCCCGTCCTCATCCACAACTCCAACTGTGACTTTGAGGTCTTCCATTAAAGCTCCCCGCCGCGCCGTGTCTGTTAAACTCAAGAAGCGAAGCAGCACCGAGGGCTACGTCCCCATTCTCAGCAATAAGACAGCCCTCCCGGTGTCCCCACTGAGTGATTGTCACCAGCTCCATCTACCTGCTGGGCCTGAAATGGAGGCGGCTCCTTCTGGTGGATTCTCTGTGCTCCTTGTGCTCCAGGAGTTGTCTTCTGTTCCCTCCCCCCCCCCCCCCCCCCCATGTGCAAGCCATTCACTAGGCAGGCCTGGCTTTGCCCAACTCCAAGGCTCCCCCTCCCCCATGCGCCAATTTGAAGACCTCTTCCAGAGGGAGGCCTGACTGGCACCTGTAACTAGGGACCGTTTTATTTCTTCCTTTCCAATTCTTATGCCTTTTATTTCTTGTTCTTGCCTTGTCGCACTATATAGGATTTCCAATAGGATATTGAATAAGAGGAAACATCCTTACCTGTCCTCCTTCTCAAGGGGAAAACATTCAGTTTTTAACCATGCAGTATGATACCAGCTATAGGCTTTTTTTTCTTAAAGATTTTATTTATTTATTTGACAGACAGAGAGCACGAGCACACAAGCAGGGGGAGTGACAGGCAGAGAGAGAGGGAGAAGCAGGTTCCCTGCAAGGAGCCCGCTTAAGGGCTCATTCCCAGGACTCTGGGATCATGACCTGAACCGAAGGCAGACGCTTAACCGACTGAGCCATACAGGCGGCCCCAAACTATAGGTTTTTTTATACTTGTCCTTTATCAGGTTAAGGAAGTTCCTTTCTCTTCCTAGTTTGTTGAGAGTTTTTATCATGACTAGATATTGAATTTTATCCAATTTTTTGGCAGTGTTTCTTATTAAGGCTATTAATATGATGCATTACATTGATATTTAAATGTTGAATCAGTCATGTATTTCCAGAATAAACCCCACTTGGTTGGATGATATGTAAAAACAAAAAAAAAAAAAAACAAGTGGAGCTATATTGTAGTGTGGAATGCAAAATTTGCAAGGCTTTTAAAAGATAAAATTCAAGAGAGAGAGGCAAACCAAGAAACAGAGGCTTAACTATAGAGAACAAACTGATGATTATAAGGGAAGTGGGTGGGGGGATGGGGAAACAGGTGATGGGGATTAAGGAGTGCACTTGTGTTGAACACCTGGCAGTGTATGGAAGTGTTGAATCACTATATTGTACACCTGAAACTCATATTACACTCAACTAATTGGACTTAAATAAAAACTTTAAAGAGATGAAATTCAAAGAAATTAATCTCTTAATGTAGGTTATGCCCCAAACTCCGGGGAGACATGGGTTTTCCCTTCTATGCCATTAGGAATATCTTAGTGGAAAGTGAAGAATACATTATTCATTTTATTTGCTTGTCTCTCACCCTCTACTGAAAGTAAGCTCCTTAAGCACAGGATCCTTTTTTTGTCTTCATATTCCTAGCACAGGATGTGAGGGCGATCTGGCTGCGACATCTGTCACCCCATTGATCGCCAGGGTTGATTCAGCTGATCTGGCTAGCTAGGCGGGTGTCCCCTTCCTCCCTCACCGCTCCATGTGCGTCCCTCCCGAAGCTGCGCGCTGGGTCGGTCGAAGAGGATGACCTTCCCCGATAGAGGAGGACCGTTCTTCTGTCAAGGGTATACGAGTAGCTGCGCTCCCCTGCTAGAACCTCCAAACAAGCTCTCAAGGTCCATATTCCTAGCACAGACCCAAGCACTTGGTAAGAGCATATTGGAGAAGAAAAATTTTCTCTATGCTTCAAGGTTTTTTTAATTGGTCTAAGAATTACACTGACATAAGACAGATTAACAGGAGAAAAATCTAATTTAATTATGTACATATGGGGAATCCACAAAACATGAGAGATTTCAAAAACAGGAAAAATGACGTATATATGTCATTCTGGACTAAGGAGAAGGGGGTAGGGGTCTGGGGCTTCAAATGGAAGGCAGGCAATTCACAAGAAATTGAAAAAGAGCAAATGTTTTGTAAACAAATGTTTGCCAGGCCATACAGAAACAATGGAACACAAAAAAGAATTTTAACAGATTTTGCTAAGTTCCTCTGTCTGCCACACCTAGATTGTTATACTATAGTTATCTGTCGCTATAGCTCCCTTTCTAGAACAGATCCTCTATCTAGATTCTTTGGGGGGGGGTGCAGAGGGAGAGGGAGAGAGAATCTTAAGCAGGCTCCACACCCAGGTGCAGAGCCCAACATGCAGGGTTCTATCTCATGACCCTGAGATCATGACCTGAGCCAAAATCAAGAGTCACTGCCTGAGCCACCTAGGCACCCTGCCGGAGTCCAGCTCCAGCCGGGGTGGGTCTCTCGTAGGAAAGGACGGCGTCGGCGAATGAGGAGACACAGACACAGGATCAGGTTGCAAGCATCTCCTCCTGACAGCCTCGGAGGAACTTTATTTATGTTAGGATATTTTTGTTTTTCCACTCTTTCATAACATGTGATTATGGTTTTTTTACAATTTATTGAGATAATCTTAGATCATTTTTTGGACTACAGACATAGCCTTCTTTCATTTTCCTTTGTAATGGTTAACATGACCTTTATTGACTTCCGCGAAAACTAAAAAACAGTACGCAAAGAGAAAGGTGCTAGGCAGAGCGTGACCGTCTTGTTATTTTGTTCTATAGAAACTAATTCTTCGTGGAATTAGTTTCATTATGATTGCTTAGATAGGCGTAACTAAGATGAGTAGTCACTTTATCATGAGACCCCAGAAATATTCCCACAATTACAAAGATTGCCATAAACAAAATGAAAGAGAATAGCAGGAGCCAGCTGTGGAGTCTCCTGTTTTCAGGATCCTCCCCCATACTTGGACCTTGTCAAACAACATGAGTAGCTTGGCTCGAGCCAGCACCCCAAGATTCTTTTAGGCAGTTAAGGGGAAGATAAAAAAAAAAGAAAAAGAAAAACTTCCTGGGGCTCCTGGCTGGCTCAGATGGAAGAGTATGCAACTCTTGATCTCAGGGTCCTGAATTCAAGCCCCATGTTGGGTGTAAAGATTACTTAAATAAATAAGCTGAAAAAAAGGAGAAAAGAAAAATTTCCCCAATCTTCTGTTTCTTTTAAAGATTATTTATTTATTTATTTGACAGAGAGAGATAGCGAGAGCAGGAACCCAAGCAGGGGGAGTGGGAGAGGGAGAAGCAGGCTTCCCGTGGAGCAGGGAGCCCGATGCGGGGGCTCGATCCCAGGACCCTGGGATCATGACCTGAGCCGAATGGCAGACGCTTAATGACTTAGCCACCCAAGAGCCCCTCTTCTGTTTCTTAATAATCAGCCTAGGGGGCGCCTGGGTGGCTCAGTTGGTTAAGCGACTGCCTTCGGCTCAGGTCATGATCCTGGAGTCCCTGGATCGAGTCCCTGGATCGAGTCCCTGGATCGAGTCCCGCATCGGGCTCCCTGCTCGGCAGGGAGCCTGCTTCTCCCTCTGGCCCTCCCCCCTCTCATGTACTCTCTCTCTCTCTCTCATTCTCTCTGTCTCAAATAAATAAATAAAAATAAAAAAATAAAAAAAAAATAATCAGCCTAGGGGTGCCTGGCTGGCTCATTCAGAGGAGCCTGTGACTCTTGATCTCAGGCTCGTGAGTTCAAGCCCCATCATGTTGGGTACAGAGATTATTTAAATAAATAAAACTTAAAATTTTTTTTGAAAAGAAAAAGAATCAAACTAAAATAATCCACATGCCTAAGAGACACATTTTGGGGTGTCAAATTTTGCTCCCCATCAAGCACAATACATTGATTCAGAATAAATGAAAAGATGGAAGAATGAATGCCATGTAACTTACACTGCCGTGGCATTTTTATATATTTTACTTCATATAGAAGTCAAAAGAGGATGCAATCAAAAGATGGGAGTAAGTGTAGATAACCAGGATAATCCCTCTTTATTTACAGCAGTAGAGTCTGCATAGTTCCTGCATAGATCCTCCCAGTGCCCATGTAAGGTAGGCAGAGTAGTTATTTTATGTGAGATAACTGAGGCCAAGAGTAGTTAGTTTGCTTGTCCAAGGTCACACAGTAACAGAGGACCAAGTCAAGGCTAGGAAGCAGGCCCCCTGATGTCTAATTTAGTTCTGAAATATAATGGAATTAAAAGGAAGTGCCAGGGACACCTGGGTGGCTCAGTCGGTTAAGCATCTGCCTTTAGGGGTACGCCTGGGTGGCTCAGTCGTTAAGCGTCTGTCTGCCTTCGGCTCAGGTCATGATCCCAGGGTCCTGGGCTCCAGCCCCGCATCGGGCTCCCTGCTCTGCGGGAAGCCTGCTTCTCCTTCTCCCACTCCCCCTCCTGGTGTTCCCTCTCTGTCAAATAAATAAATAAAATCTTAAAAAAAAAAAAAAGCATCTGCCTTTGGCTCAGGTCATGGTCTCGGGGTTCTGGGATCGAACCCCGCGGCGGGGGGGCGGGGAGAGGGGACCTCCCTTCTCTGCTGTCTGTCTCTCAAATAAATAAATAAAATCTTATAAAAAATAATAAAAGGAAGTACCAAGTGGTAATAAAAAAGAAATAAACTCATTTTATGTAGCTGGAAACTTGACAGCTACATCAACTACGAAACCCGCAAGTAAAAGCTTGAGTGAAGCATATGAACCTGAAGTTAGGAGCTAACTTTAGCAGTGGTGCACAGAGAGATTCAACCATGAAATTTGTGATATGCAGCGTCACTCAAACAACTTTGGAAAAGGAGAGAAATGTGAGGAATGGCACTTCACAAAAGTGGGTGCTTTGGGCTGCACTACAGACAATGTGTAAGATGGAGGAAGACAGTAACTAGGTCTTTAATGGTTCATCTTTCATAGTGACATTTTCCCCCTCGATTCCAACCATTTGGAGTTAAAGATATCCAAGTGACAGTTCCCATCCTCTTTCCAGTTCACTCCGACGTGTACATATCAAAATTCAGTAGGGGAACAAAGGAATACTGTGACCCAGTGAAATCATGCTCTATTTAAGCCATGTTTCTAAATCAGCATATTGGAACATCAAAAAAAGTACTAATGTGCCCTGGTAGGCCAGGGTGCCAGCCCAGAGGCCACATCATACCTTTCATAGTGTCCTGACAGCATCAGTCTAGCTTACCCTTTGGGCCTCCGGCCTTGACTCACTTTTTCCTTCCCAGGTCCCCCAAAATCTAAATAGGTTTCTTTCAAACTGGTAGTGTAAATCTCATCGTTTCACACTCCCCCTTAAAATCCTTTGCTACACAGGGGTGCCTGGCCATCTCAGTTGGTAGAGCATCCCACTCTTGGTCTCAGGGTCATGAGTTCCAGCCCCACATTGGGTGTAGAGATTATTTTCACAAAAATTAAAATTAAAAAATCCTTTGCTGGGACGCCGGGGTAGCTCAGTTGGTGAAGTGTCTGCCTTTGGCTCAGGTCATGATCCTGGGGTCCCAGGATGGAGCCCTGCATTGGGCTCCCTGCTCAGCAGGGAGCCTGCTTCTCCCTCTCCCCCCTGCTAGTGCTCTCCTGCTATCTCTCACACACGTGCAAATAAATAAATAAAATCCTTAACATAAATAGATAAATAAATAATCCTTTGCTGCACAAATCAATGTAATGTGGTGGGGTGGCGGCGGGGGGTGGGGGTGGCTAGATTGGATCCTGGCACAGAAAAAGGACACTAGTGAAAAAATTGGTGAAAGCCAAATAGAGTTTTAGTTTGCTTAATACCATTGTACTGATGCGTATTTCTTCCTTTGATCATTGTACCATAGTTATGTAAGATGTTCACATTAAGTGAAGCCCAGCGAAAGGTGTATGAGACCTCTATGTACTATTTTTGCAACACTTCTGTAAATCTAAAATTATCTCGAAGTAAAAAATTGAAAAACTCTCCTGCTGGCTCTCCATTGCCCTAAGGGTTAAGTCCAATTTTTGCTTAGCACGGCCTGCTCCACCTAACCCGCAACCTCCAACACACACCTCCCCGGCATCAACCTTCTGGTGTGGATGGAGCTCCACTCCCACAATTACTCTGATCCTGCTCCAGAGAATTACTTTTAGTTATGGGAAGAGGCCATTCTCTCTAGCCTCTGAACAAATTGATCCTTGCTGTTCATAGGTCTAGTACGCTCTGCGGACGCTTACCCCCTCTCCTACATTTTGCTTGGCTGAAATCTTGATCCTGTATTTCAGCTCATAATTTGGAAGCTACTTTTCCCAGTGTATGTTCCCTGACAGCCCCCCAACACTACACATATCCCACTGCCTCACACCCACACAGAGAGTTGGATCAAGTGTCCCTTGAATATGTTCCCACTGTATTCTATGTATTACTTCTGATTTGTCACTTTCACACTGTATTACAGTCCTGTCTCCCCCCTCACCCCCCACCTGGTTGATCGTGAACTCTGGATCTTCCCCTTCTATCCACACCTACCGCCATTAAAGTAGCTTGACTTCACGGGTTTAACACTTTGAAGGTTAAGCTTCCCCTTTGAGTAATTATTCTCATAATTCATATACTCTGATAGAGTGAAAGGGAAGAGTTTTAGTTTTTCCCTTTGTACTACAGAATTTCTGACCTGACAATCATATTTTTGCACCAATATCAACTTGTTATCAAAGGATACATAGATCCCTGTATTACAGAAATCATTGCAAAATGATCACCGCAATAAATCTAGTTAACATCCATCACCATACATAGTTATAATTTTTTTCTTGTTTTCTTTTTTCTCTTTCTTTCTTTTTTTTAATTTTATTTTTGAGTAATCTCCACACCCAGTGTGGGGCTCAAACTCACAACCCCGAGATCAAGAGCCCACCAGGCCCCTTGCAAAAATTTTTTTCTTATGATGAAAACTTTTAGATTTACTCTCAGCAACTTTCAAGTATACAATACAGTATTAACTATAGTCACCATGCTGTAAGTTACATCCCCATGGCTTTTTAATTTTATAGCTACAAATTTGCACTTTTTAACCCCCTTCACCCATTTTGCCCACCCCCACGTTCCTACCTCTGGCAACCACTAATATGTCCTCTGTATTCATGAACTCAGTTTTTTGCTATTGCATTGTTTTAGTGTGTTTTTTTTGTTTTTTGTTTTTCATTCCACATATAAGTGAGATGATATGGTTGTCTTTCTTGTCTGACTTACTTCACTTAGCCCTCAAGATCCATCCATGTTGTTACAAACGGCAAGATTTCCTTCTTTATTAAGGCTAAATAATATTCCATTGTAAATATTATACCACATTTTCTTTATCCATTCATCCATTGATGGATATTTGGGTTGCTTTTGTATCTTGGTTATTGCAAATAATGCTTCAGTGAACATCAGAGGGGGAGCTATATCTTTTCAAATTAGTGTGTTCATTTCCTTTGGATAAACTCCTAGAAACGAAATTGCAGATCATATGGTCATTCTATTTTTAATTTTTTGAGGGACCTCTATACTATTTTCCACAGTGGCTGCACCAATTTACATCCCCACCAACAGTGCTCAAGGGTTCCCTTTTCTCTATATCCTGGCCCACACTTACTATTTCTTGTCTTTTTGATAGTACCCATTCTAACAGGTGAAGATAATATCTCATTTGGTTGTGTTTTGCATTTCCCTGATGATGAGTGATATTGAACATCTTTTCATGTGTCTGTTGTCTATTTGTACATCTTCTTTGGAAAATGTCTGTTCAAGTCCTCTGCCCATTTTTATTCTGATTTTTTTTTTAAGATTTTATTTATTTATTTGTGAGAGAGCACATGAGAGGGGGGAGGGTCAGAGGGAGAAGCAGACTCCCCAGGCAGGGAGCCCGATGCGGGACTCGATCCAGGGACTCAAGGATCATGACCTGAGCCGAAGGCAGTCGCTTAACCAACTGAGCCACCCAGGCGCCCTTTATTCTGATTTTTTAAAAAGATTTATCTGTTTATTTGAGAGAGAGAGAGAATGCACACACACAGGGTCGGGGGTTGGGGGAGCAGAGGGAGAGGAAGAGAAGCAGACTCCTTGCTGAGCAGGGAGCCCAGCCTTGGGGCTCAATCCCAGGACCCCGGGATCATGACCTGAGCTGAAGGCAGACACTTAACCCCGACTGAGTCACCCAGGCGCCCTTCCTCTAACCATTTTTAATCAGATTATTTGGATTTTTTTGTGTGATTTTGTTTGCTATTAAGTTGCATGAGTTCTTTATATATTTTGAATATTAGCCCCTTATCCGATATATGATTTGCAAATATTTTCTCTCATTCAGTACGTTTCCTTTTCGTTTTGTTGGTGGGTTTTTTGTTTTGTTTTGTTTTGTTTGTTGCTGTGCAGAAGGATTTTAGTTTGATTGAGTCCCATTTGTTTATTTTTGCTTTTGTTGCCTTTGTTTCTCGTGTCAGATCCAAAAAATCATTGCCAAGACCAACGCCAAGGAGCTTACTGCCTATGTTTTCTTCTAGGGGTTTCATGGTTTCAGATCTTACATTCAGATCTTTGATCCGTTTTGAGTTAATTTTTGTGCATGATGTAAAATAAGGATCCACTTTTATTCTTTTGTATGTGGCTGTTCGGTTTTCCCAACACCATTTGCTGAAAACACTGTCTTTTCTTCATTCTACATTCTTGGCTCCCTTGTCATAAATTAATTGACTACATATATTTTGGCTTATTTCTGGGCTCTCTCTTTTGTTCCATTGATCTAAGTGTCTGTTTTTATGCCAATGCTATACTGTTTTGATTACTGTAGCTTTGGAGTATAGTTTGAAATCAGGGAGCATGAGGCCTCGAGCTTTGTTCTTTCTCAAGATTGCTTTAGCTAACAGGGGCACCCAGGTGGTTCAGTTGGTTAAGCATCTGCCTTCGGCTCAGGTCATGATTTCAGGGTCCTGGGATGGAGCCCCTGCTCAGCATGGAGCCTCCATCTCCGTCTCTGTCTGCAGCTCCCCCTGCTTGTGCTCTCTCTCTGTCTCTCTCTCTAATAAATAAAATCTTAAAATAATTATTCTGCAGACAATATATGTTTATTTTTTTTAAGATTTTATTTATTTATTTGAGAGAGAGAGAGCACATGAGAGGGGGGAGGGTCAGAGGGAGAAGCAGACTCTCCGCTGAGCGGGGAGCCCGATGCGGGACTCGATCCCGGGACTCCAGGATCACGACCTGAGCCGAAGGCAGTCGCTTAACCAACTGAGCCTCCCAGGCGCCCAACAATATATGTTCAAAAAAAAGATGGCTTTAGCTATTCTGGGTCTTTTATGGTTTCATGCAAATATTAGCATTGTTTGTTCTATTGGTCAGTGGTTATAAAAAAAACCCCCTATATTCTCTAAATCAAAAGAAAGCAGTGCGAAGAGTGGTATTGTTTTTCATTTTTGCCGATCTCTTTAATGTCTGGCTTAATAGAAGATAGCCAGCTTCTCCTACTTGCTTCTGCCTTCAGTTTGTTGTGAAATCACATGTCACACAGCCTCAGGGCTACTGCATATTCAAAAGAGAATACGAGGGCGCCTGGGTGGCTCAGTTGGTTAAGCGACTGCCTTCGGGTCAGGTCATGATCCTGGAGTCCTGGGATCAAGTCCCACATCCGGCTCCCTGCTCAGCAGGGAGTCTGCTTCTCCCCCTGACCCTCCCCACTCTCATGCTCTATCTCATTCTTTCTCTCAAATAAATAAATAAAATCTTTAAAAAAAAAAAAAAAGAGAATACGAGTGACAAAGGCACATCATATCTTGGTATCATTATGCAATTTGTTTCATCTTGTGAATGCACTGGATGTGTCCCTGGATCCCTCCAGAGTTCTCAAACCAAACTTTGAGAACCGCTTGACTAGAGCATTAACCTACTGCTAACCGAGGACATAATGAGACATTTAGGAGTTACAACTGATAGGATTTGGTGATGGATGGATGATTTGGGGGGCTAAGGGAGACAAGTGTCCTGGCTGATTCATAGGCTGCTGACTTGCACAGGTGGCTGTGTGGTGGAGCCACTCACTGAGGCATGGCAGTGGAAGAGGACCAGGTTTAGGGCGACAGAGAGAGAGAGATCAGGAGGGGGTTTTTTGGGAACTGTTATACCTGAGGAGACCCTGAGAGTTACAAATGGAGATTGCTTTTTTTTTTTAAAGATTTTATTTATTTATTTGAGACAGAATGAGAGAGAGAGAGAGCTCATGAGAGGGGGGAGGGTCAGAGGGAGAAGCAGGCTCCCCGCCGAGCAGGGAGCCTGATGCGGGACTCGATCCCGGGACTCCAGGATCATGACCTGAGCCGAAGGCAGTCGCTTAACCGACTGAGCCACCCAGGCGCCCCGATATTGCTTTTTTTTAAATTTAAATTCAATTTAGTTAACATACAGTGTATTATTAGTTTCAGGGGTAGAATTTCGTGATTCGTCAGTTGCATAGAACACCCAGTGCTCACTCCATCACATGCCCTCCTTATGCCCATCTCCCAGTTACCCCATCCCTTCACTCACCCCCCTCCAGCAACCTTCAGTCTGTTCTCTATAGTTAAGAGTCTCTTATGGTTTGTCTCCCTCTCTAATTTTGTCTTATTTTATTTTTCCTTCCCTTCCCCTATGTTCATCTGTTTTGTTTCTGAAATTCCACATATGAGTGAAATCATATGGTATTTGTCTTTCTCTGACTTATTTTGCTTAGCATAATACCCTCTAGTTCCATCCATGTCATTGCAAATGGCAAGATTTCAAAAATGGAGATTTCAAGCATGAATATATAACTCCAGAATGGAGACACAAATTTGGGAATTGATGGCTTATGATAGAAGAAATCACGTAATGGGAGAGTACAGGATGAGAGCAGAAGAGGATCTAGGGCCAGTCTTTGAAAAATGTCAACAGAGTTGCTAGAGAAGGAGCAGGCGGAGAGGTAGGTGGAAAACCAGAACTATGTGATGTTCAATATAAAAGGGCTTGGAAGCCAGGGGAAGAGAGCCTTCCAAGGAGAAAGTGGTCAAGAACAAAAAAGGCCATAAAATAGCAGACAACATCTTATCTTTTTGATTTGGTGACACAGATGTCATTGGTGATATGAGAGAGAGCTATCTGAGGGAAAATTATCAGGAGAAAAGCCAGACTGGAACAGATAAAGCATTGATTAACAGGTGATGAAATGAAGGTAGTTGGTATAGACAACTCTTTCTTTTATTTGATTTACTTTTAATTGCATAAGTAATACAGAAATATGTTTCCCCTTTATAAAAATTAGAACATTGCAGGGGTGTCTGGGTGGCTCAGTTGATTAAGCATCTGCCTTGGGCTCAGGTCATGATCCCAGGGTCCTGGGATCGAGCCCCGCATCGGGCTCCCTGCTCCACGGGAAGCCTGCTCCTCCCTCTCCCACACCCCCTGCTTGTGTTCCCTCTCTTGCTGTGTCTCTCTCTGTCAAATAAATAAATAAAATCTTTAAAAAATATTCATACAGCTTGGAAGTGGCAAAGCCTGGCTTCAAACCAGGCATCTCAGCACCAGAGTCTAGTTCTTAGGTAGGCTATTCTGCATTGTTTCTACTTCCTAACCAGCTTTCTCATCTGTCCATGTTTTTCTATCTCCACAACTACTACCCTAATGTAAGCTGTGTCCTGTCTTGCTCCGAATCCTGCGTTAAACTCCTAAGTGGTTTTCCAGCCTCTGTGCCTGCCCCTTTTATAACTAACTCGTTCTCTCCTCAGCTGCCAGAGTGATCTTTCAAAAATACAAATCAGCTCAAGTTTTTCTCCTGGATTAAAGCTTCCTATTGCTCTTAGTATAAATCCCCCAAATCTCAGGCAGGGGACTTGCAAGGTCCTGGGTGATCTGACACTTCCCCAGTCTTCCAACTGACGCCACTTGTCATTGGTTTCCTTAATCCCCATGTGCCAGTCAAAGTGGCTTCATTTAAGTTCTTTAAGCACATCAAATTCTTTTCCTCAGCAGGGCCTTTGCACATGCTGTGGCTGCTATCTATAATGTTCTTCCTACAGTTCTTTCTACGGGTGGTTGCTGCTCATCATTGAGAACTCTCAGCTTCCACGTCTCTGCCTCAGAGAGATCTTCCCTGGCTATTGTAAATAGGTTTCCTCCCCTTGCACACACATACTTTAAAAAAAATTCTCTATCACTGCAACTTGTGTTCTTCATAGCGGTTTTCACTTTTTATTTTCTCATCTATTCTCTCTCTCTCTCTCTCTCTCACACACACACACACACACACCAAGTAAAACATAAGTTTCATGAGGGCAGGGACAAAGTCCATTTTATTCACCATTGTATACTGTAGGGGAGCAAAATGTGCCACCCCATAATGTGTGTCTCTGGCATGTGGGTTACTTTGGGCTGATAATTTTTTTTTAAGTAAAAAAATATGTCCAATGCGGGGCTTGAAGTCAGGACCCTGAGATCAAGAGTCGCATGCTCTACGGATTGAGCCAGCCAGGTACCCCAGGCTGATTATTTTTGAAAAAACAGAGGACTCAGGAAGTTTTTCTTTTTGCCCCTTAACTGCCTAAAAGAATCTAGATAGAGGACCTGCTCCAGAGAGGGGGCTATCACCATAGGTAACTGTAGTATAACATGAACTAGGTGTAGACAGGAAAAAATTTAGCAAAGTCTGTTAGAATTCTTCTGTGTCCCACTGTTTCTGTATAGCCTGGCAAACATTTGTTTACCAAACATTTGCTCTTTTTCATCTTCTTGTGAACTGCCTGCCTTCCCTTTGAAGCCCCAGGCCCCTACTGCCTTCTCCTTAGTCTAGAATGACATACCTACTTCACTTTTCCTGACTGTCTTTGGAATCTCTCATGTTTTTTGTGGATTCCCTGTAGGTACATAATTAAATTCGATTTTCTCCTGTTAATCTGTCTCGCGTCAATTTAATTCTTGGACCAGCCAGAAAAACCTTGAAGAACAGAGGAAATTTTTCATCCCCAACAATACAGGTCCAATCTTGGTGACTAATGCATAGTAGTAGGTATCCGATAAATATTCAGCAA
The DNA here is from genome assembly GCF_002201575.2 of Neomonachus schauinslandi. NCBI lineage: Eukaryota > Metazoa > Chordata > Mammalia > Carnivora > Phocidae > Neomonachus > Neomonachus schauinslandi. The sequence continues at coordinate 15,043,703 of NC_058419.1, forward strand.
GGGAATGAATTAATAAACTTGAGGCAGCTAAGGGGTAATGTGTGACAGGAAGTTGGACATGCAGGTTGAGGAGCTCAAGTGAGAGATCTGGTGTGGAAATATAAATCCAGGAGATGGAAGGGTATTTATTGTAGTGGACACTTGGGTAATGGATATGATTGCCTAAGGAGTGAGAATAGAATGAAAAGACGAGAGGGTCTAGCAACAAGACTGAAGAAACTCCAATATTTAAAGACCTACTGGGAAAGAATGAGCCCGTCAAAGACGTTTGAGAATGAATGAATGCTCTTGCAGTCCAATCAATCAGTCTTTTCATTCATGCCATCTGGATTTTGTGTCAGAAAGTCCTTTTGCTTCAACCTTCAAAATATATCCAGAACATAGTAACTTCTCACCACCTCCACTGCTGTCTCCTCCATCCCAGGCCCTATCACAATAGTCTTCTCATTGGTCTCCCTGCTTTCACCCTCGCTCTCTACAGTGCATCCTGGACAGAGCAGCCAATGTGATACTGTTAGGAGGTAAGACAGGTAAGTCACTCCTCTGCTCGTGGCTCACCAGTGGCTCTTGATTTCAATCCCAGTAAAAGGTGAAGGAGCAGAATTTGCCACCCCCAAATATGCCTCTTTGGCAAAAGGGTTATTTTAAGATGATTATTTTTTAAGAACTCCAAACTCAGGAGAAGCTCTAAAAACCCAAGTAGAAGTTGCCTTTTCATAGGACATATTAACATTTATAAGGGACTATCCATTCATTAGGGTGTCTCCCTCTGTGGACGAGGAAGAGGGTGACTCTAAATCTCTAGAAACTCTTATCAATGGAGAAGGTAATGACTTAAATCTGCATAACAACCTTACCCTTGTTTCCTGTACATCGCCTGCTCCCCTCCCATAACGGACTCCCCCATCCCCAACATTTTTCTTTTGGTGTTAGCTGAAGATGCTACTTAAGATGATGGCTAGGGCCATTTCAGAGAGTTATTCAGATTTCCTGGGTCTCTCCCAAGCAGATTAGAGGTATACATGTTATTAACCTTGTTTTTCTCTGGTTCATCTGTCTTTTATTATGGGGTGAAGGAATGTGTCCTCAGCCAAGAATTTAGAAGGCTAGAAGGAAAATTATTTTTCCTAACAAAGGTAAAGGCTTCACCACTGTCTACTAACATCTACAGGATCTGGCCCCTCTGCTACTTAGAATCCTCTCTTCCTACTCTTGTGCTCCTTCACTTGGTTTCAGCGATACTGGCCTTCTTGCGGTTCTTAGAATATGGCAGGTAGGTTTCAGTCTTTCTGACACACTTTCCGCCCAGATATCCACAGGGTTTACTCCTTCTTTTATCTTTGCTTCAAATGTTACCTTAGTGGGCCGCCTGGGTGTCTCAGTCGGTTGGGTGTCTGCCTTCAGCTCGGGTCATGATCCCGGGGTCCTGGGATCGAGCCCCACATTGGGCTCCCCGATCCTCTGGGAGCCTGCTTCTCCCTTTCCCTCTGCCTGCCGCTCCCCCTGCTTGTTCTTGCTCTCTCTCTCTCTCTGTGTCAAATAAATAGATAAAATCTTAAAAAAAAACAAATGTTACCTTAGTGAAGCCAATTCTGATCCACCCTTTCAATTTTGCACCCTTCCTTTCCATACTCTAGACCCTCCTTCCTTTATTTCTTGCATAGCACTTTTCAACTTCAAACATACTGATTGATTGATTTCGATTGTTTATTGTCTTCCCCTCTGTAACTAAAATGTTAGCTCCAGGTCGGCAGGCACTCTTCTCTTTTTGTTCACGGATGTATTCCCAGCACCTGAAACAGTGCTGGCACAGAATAGACACCGTGTTTGAGTAAGGATTTGCTAAGTGGATAAATGAATGGATGGATGGTCTTCATGACCAGATGATAAAAGCACCTACCCATTTTTCTTTTAGTACTTCAATGGTTCTACCCTTTACATTTAAATCTTTGAGTTGGAATTTATTCCAGAGTAAAAAGTGTGGTGTGAATCCAGACTTTTCCCCCCTTCAAATGCCTAATTGTCTTGACACAATTTATTGCAAAATCCATTGTTCTCCACCCTCTCATTTGAAATATTTCTGAAGACATACTTCAGTTCCTTTTAATCAAGTATTAAGTTTGGTAAAAACTCATTCTCTCCTTCATTGTGGAGAAACGTCCAGTAGAATTAGATCTTCATCCCTTCCGCCAGTTTCTATAGAGATATCAGAGCCACACTTTGGTTTACAAAGTTTTTCCTCGCTTATTGTAGCTAAGTTGGCTATCTTCTGGACAGTGGCTACTTTAAGTGGTTTGGAAAGTCTCCCAATCTGTAATCTCATGAAATTCTTCCCTCCCTTCCTTCTTGCTGGACACCAGATAACAGATGTTTCTAGAACACGTGGCAGGATATCTTTCTGTCGTTTGGAGAACACGCATAACTGGATGCAGAGGGACCCTTCATATGAAAATGCAAGCCTGCCCAGAGAGCTTCAATTTACTCATCTCAGAGTGAGCCTTAATTTGATGATCACAGTTTCTTTTTTTTTAAAGGGTTTTTTTAAATTAAGTGGAAGTTATTTCTGAATCATTTAATTGCTTTTCGTTGTTGTTTGTTTTAGTAAAAAAAAATGTGAGCCCTTTGCAGGTAAATTGAGATTTAAGACAAGGCTACAGTATTCATTAAATACTCGCTATGCCCTCCCCCCC
>NC_058419.1:15046492-15067482 GCF_002201575.2 Neomonachus schauinslandi
TGGCAGTCGAGGGGAAGTAAGATTTTAAAAAGGCCTAACAAAATTTCGACAAAACTCCTCTTCCCCCTCCCCCCCCCCCCCCCCCCGTCTCATACTAAGTACCGTGGAGAACAAAAAGAGCTTGCAAGTCATTCAGCCAACATTTATTTGGCACTGATTATATTCCAAGGATACCTAGCGGTGAAGTAATATTGCTTGACTCAGTCTATCAGTCAATCATCGAGATGGCATCTGGACAGAATCAACCGGACGGAGGGAAAAATTATAGTAAAGCGAACATATAACTATACTTAATGATAATCCAAAGGAGTTAAGTCGAAAGAAAGCAGCAAAGGGAAAAGTCGAGAGGATCCATGAGGGGGAGGGATGGGTTTCAGAGATTACTTTTGGGCTGTGTGAGACCTGCTTCTCCCACTGTCCATTGGCCAGATCCCTTCACATTGGGCTGGCCCACCTCCCCTCTCCAGGATGACATCAGCAATACCCTGCTTCCGGCTCCTCCCTCCCCCAGTGTAGTTTCCAGACAGCAGCCGTGGTGATCTCTTTAAGATGGAATCTGATTACCTCGGTCCACCTCTTAAAAAGGCTCCCCTCTTCAGTGCTACCTGGATCTAGTCAGTAGGCCCTCCCTCTCTAGCTTCTTCTTTTGTCCCCTCTGTCCTGACTTGCACTCTGGCTTCTTGTCCTTGGAAGTCCTGTTCCGCCCCCCCCCACACACACACTCCTGGGCACTCATTGCAAAGACCAGACTGATCTGGTCCACATAGATGCACATTTCCCTCTTGAGACCCAAGGGGACAGGGACATTTATTGTAGAGTTGGCCTGGCTGAGTCTCAGAGCCTAGGGGAAGATCTGGTAGTGCTCGGTCTGGATTTGAGACAGAAATACAGTGCCTGCCGATCCAGGGGGAGGGATTTCTCTTGATTCCTCCTGGGGGTGCAGACTGCTTGCTGAGCCAGGCATTTAAGTGGTTTTTGCCAACCTGGCCAATTCCCAACTATTACCACAGCCAGTAATTTACATAACTCATCCTGAAGGCAAATGGACAGGACTTTTGCTTTATTTGTCATTATTTGGCTAGGAAATAAAGGAACCAATATTCTTGCCCTACTGAGTACTGTTCCCTCCAGTAATGTTACTAATTCAGAGCTGGTTCCAAGGCTCCTTGGGGTTTTTACCCATGACTTGAACATCATTTACTACCACCTACCTGGCTTATACCATAATACACCATGGGCAGAGTAATTTTTTTTAAAGGTTTTATTTATTTGCCAGGGAGAGAGAGAGAGAGCACAAGCGGGGGAGCAGCAGGCAGAGGGAGAAGCAGACTCCCCGCTGAGCAAGGAGCCCCATGCAGGACTCCATCCCAGGACGCTGGGATCATGACCTGAGCCGAAGGCACAGGGTTCACCAACTGAGACACCCAGGCGACCGTGGGCAGAGTAATTGTAACTGTGAAGAAGAAAAGTAACAATTGTTAATAAATCCTACTCTTGCGAAGATAAGCTGGTAACATTTTAGCATATTTCCTTCCAGTTGCTTCTCTCCATATACAGATTTTCTAGTTAATAATGTGTGATCTTGGGCCTTCTTTTCCCATTGTGTTCTCTTTTTTGGTGGTCTCATTCTTGTATTATCATTTGTAAGCGACAATTTAGCCCTGATCTCTACTCTGAGCATCAAGTTTCTCCACATCTCCATCCCAAACTTGCTTCTCTGCAACCATTTTGGTAAGTGGCCACCACCATTTATGCCAGATATTTACTTAGTCCTCCATACTGACTTCTGTTGCCTCAATTCTACCCCAGCCCTTTCCCGTCTGATTCATTAGCAAATTCTGTCCACACTACCTGCCACACATACCTAACAATTGTTCCTTCCTCCCCATCTTCACTGCCACCACCCTAATTCAAGGCCCCTCTCTCTCCAGGTTTGTTCACCCAACCCCAGTGGTATCCCTCCTTTCACACTTAACCCTCTGCAATCTTTTAATGGGTTCGAAGATTCTGCCTACCTCCTTGGTTCCCTCTCTTGATGCCCCTTAAATTGCTGTCACCCTGGATCTCTTTCTCTTGATCTGTGCTTTCTGCTTAGTGCTCTCTCTTCTTGAAAAGCTTTCCCATGGTTAGTTTCTTTTCTCCATTCAGATCTGATGTGACATCTAAAATCAAATTTGGTCTCCCATATATTGTCTACCAAAGCACCTAGTTTACTTCCTCCCTGGCACTAATCACAACATGTAATTGTTTTGTTATTTGTATTAAAATTGTTTTCGTTGGTTTTTAAATAGAGAATTTTAAATTTTTGTAATCCCCCCAACACAGGTAGATTGGCACTGATAAAATACACAATGCCCACTTAAATTTGAGTTAAACATCAAGTAAGTTTTTTGTATATGATTTTGGGACATACGTATCCTGAAAAAATTTATCTGAGATTCAAACTTAACTGGCCGTCCTGTATTTTTATTTGCCAAATTTGGTAGTTTTACCTTCGAAGTAAGTGCCTCCTTTCCCTCGTCTCGCTTGTTCTGGGTTGTATCCTCACAGGCAAGCCCAGAGCCTGCCTTTTATTAGTAGGTGTTCAGTAATTGTTCTATATGAAATAACTGTCTGCTGTTTTGTACTTTTTTTCCCCTCCCTAAGTGACATTCATTTATCAGAATTTTCCCCATTCACTAAAAATTCTTGTTGAAGATATTTTGGGAAGACGTATTTTATCTAAACTTGTTTCCCATTTACGCAAAATTAGCATAGTTAGGAGTATCTACCTTCATCGCATTGTTTTGAGAATTAAATGAGTTAATGGGTATAAAGCTTAGCACCGCGTCCGGCCCCCTAGAATATGCAATAAATTTCAGTTCGGTATTAAATGTAGCTAGCCCGTGAACCATTTTAGCGGAAAGCAAAAACGCGGGTTTGTGGAGCACGGGTGGGGGCTGGGAAAACGGTTAGAAACGGGCGCCGGCTAGAACGCGGAGGGCCCGGGGAAAGGGGAGGAGCAAGGAGTGAATGACAGAGAAGACAGCCAATGGGGAGACTGGGAACCGCTCCCCCTCCCTTTGCGTTTCAAATTCTAAGCTCGGTTTCCATCCGGGTCCTTCAGCCTCGTTCCCGGGCAGTATAAAGTTTGCTGTCTCCTTTGTTCGCCCTCGTTGCGCAGTAGTGCTAGCGGCTTCCCTCTTCCGTTCTCGGCACCGGCGGCACTCCCTCGTGCTGAGCTGCTACGAAGCCCCTGCCGGCGAGCTCGTAGGAGCTTGGAACCGTCGTCACCCCTCCGGTACGTGTTACCCTTCCCTTCTTTCGTTTCTCGTACCTTCTTGCCACGTTAGAACTTGGGATTATCTCCCTGGAGATGGGGGTGGCGGGCGCCATTTTAAGAACCGAAAGGTGCCGACCTATTTCGATAAAGCTGCGCGTGTCCGAGGAAAACAGACGTGGGGGCTCCGTTCCGTTGTGTGCCTCTCGAGAAAGTTTGGCTGTCGCCTGCGGGGGTGGTGCCGGAGGTCGCGGCTGGAACGGGACGAGGGCAGACCGCCCCACCGCGGTACCTGCATTGGGATGGCGCTGGCGCTACGGATGGGCACGTGCGCTTTTACGCGGGTCCTTGTTCATTGGCGGCCTTGGAGAGGAAGCCCTTGGAATTTTCCCAGCCACTGCTGATGGCAAAAGTTACTCCCTTGACCAGTGTAGGTTTTTCTGGGTTGACTCCAAGTGTCGCCATTTTGTGTTTTCCACGCGGTTTTTAATGACGGGTTTTAATTGGGTTCTGCTGCAGTCATGGAGTGTTGAGTGATACGATGCGCGCTTCCACCTTCCGTTATTATGAAACGATACTGAAACCTTTGTTGTTTTTCTTCTAAAAGAACCTTTTCGGCGGGGTTGGGGGCTGGTGAAGAAGAGGAGGTAAAACTTGGCTCAAACTTTAAATTTCTGCTTAGATTGATTAGAGAATCCTAATGAGGAAAGGCAAAGTTCTTGGAAGAGGACCTGCGTCTGGCCTGTGTGACCTTGAATGAGGCGATACACTTTAAAAAACCATTAGGGTAATTGGGAATGTGATAATTGAATCTTTAAAAGGGAACACAAATAGGATTAAAACTAGAATTGCTTTTTCAAATGCTGAGTAGGTGTTACTTAATTAAAATTGCCAAGGTGGATTAAGGATGAAGGTGTTAGTTAAATTGGCCTTTTTAACTAATTTACATTAAGCTAGTTTAATGTAAACTCCACTGTCACTAAACTACTTAAATTGGTTTCCTGCTGAGGCTTAGAAACAAATACTTTTTGGTGTCTGCAGTTTAGAAGAAATGATTTTAGTAGAAACAAGAAAGGTACACCAGTAAATATACTTGTGTCCCATAAACTTGAACTTTTTATAGGGAGGTAATACTGTTCGTTTTCAACAGTCTCTCACCAGGGGGAAAAAAATGGTTGAAGCAGATCGCCCAGGAAAGCTTTTCATTGGTGGCCTCAATACAGAAACAAATGAAAAAGCCCTTGAAGCAGTATTTGGCAAATATGGACGAATAGTGGAAGGTGAGTTGCCTGAAAGCATATAGGGAGCTGTTAAAATAAAAAATGTAAGCTATGATGTATTTGATTGCGTTGATCGTCTGAAATGATACACTATTTTGTCCTCTAAGAAGTTCTGAGCTTACATTTTGTAGGCGCACTTTTGTTACTTAATTCGAACTAGAGTAACACTATCCCCCCCCCCCAAAAAAACTACTTTTTTAGTTCTATTGATGAAAGATCGTGAAACCAACAAATCGAGAGGATTTGCTTTTGTCACCTTTGAGAGCCCAGCAGATGCTAAGGATGCAGCCAGAGACATGAATGGAAAGGTGAGATTGCACAATAACTGTTATCTAGTGCATAATCAGTGTTACTGAAGTCTAGTCTAGGGAAGTTCTTGAGTTGTGTTTGAATGTATACCTTTCCAGAGCCCTCTAATCTTTGCCCTTTGTAATTTCCAATTTTGCAAAGTTGTGGATTATACTCTTATTAAATTGTTTCCGTTCAGAAAATTATATATGACCGTGTGTGATTTAGAATCCATAAGATGACTTGGTAACTTGGCTTTTATTTTCGGTTATCGCATTTGATAACAAGTTGACTGTCTGGCTTTTTAAATTTTATTGACCAGCAGTGTGATGGATTCACCTTATGTTGGGACTCAACTGATCAGTATCGTTCTAAAAAACTTTGAATGGAAAAATGACCCTGTATTTTACCGCTTTTCTCAGATTAATTGGTGAGCTAAATTTACCTAGAAACCTCATTTTGGAGGGCACATTGGTGTCACAATGCATACTGAATGGATCTGCAAGATCTCTTTAAATAAGGATGCGATTAACCATTTTGATATTCTTTAGTCCTTAGATGGAAAAGCCATCAAAGTAGAACAGGCCACTAAACCATCATTTGAAAGTGGTAGACGTGGACCACCTCCACCTCCAAGAAGCAGAGGCCCTCCAAGAGGTCTTAGAGGCGGAAGAGGAGGAAGTGGAGGAACCAGGGGACCTCCCTCACGTGGAGGGCACATGGGTAATGACTTGAGTCTACCCCAAGCTTGTTGGAGAACTGCAAACCCCACGCCAGTCTGCATTGGTTAAGTCCTGTTGTAAATTCTCCAGCTTTTGATACTCCGAACACCTCATTTACCAAAGTCCTAATGACTTAAGAGAAACGTAGAAGGCATCCTAAGTTAGTATTTAAAAAAAACAATGGATGGGAACCTGGCTGACAACTTTTTTTTTTTTTTAAAGGTTTTATTTATTTATTTGAGACAGAATGAGAGAGAGAGAGAGAGCACATGAGAGGGGGTAGGGTCAGAGGCAGAAGCAGGCTCCCTGCCGAGCAGGGAGCCCGATGCGGGACTCGATCCAGGGACTCCAGGATCATGACCTGAGCCGAAGGCAGTCGCTTAACCAACTGAGCCACCCAGGCGCCCCTGGCTGACAACTCTTGATCATAGGGCATGAGTTTGAGTCCCATGTTGGGTTGTAGAGATTACTTTTAAATAATAAAAAAAAAATGAAACCATGGGCAACAAAATTATCCAGAATTTGCAGAAAATTTTTTCTTAGAGAATTTTTGATAATAAATACTTAAGTGTATAAAAATGAAACAATTTGTATTTTTCTTTGAAGCAACTTAGACTACACTTCAGTTTTGTTTTTAGTCTGTATAGACTCCCTTATGCTTGGTAGTCTTGGGCAAGTAAAAACTCAAGATTCCCCAACTGAACAGAAAATGGTCATTGATACAGCAAAGAAACCTCTTATTGATGCTAGAATTAACATGTTTTTCTTTTCTATTTCAATGTAGATGATGGTGGCTATTCCATGAATTTTAACATGAGTTCTTCCAGGGGACCACTTCCAGTAAAAAGAGGACCACCACCACGAAGTGGTGGTCCTCCTCCTAAAAGATCTGCCCCTTCAGGACCAGTTCGAAGCAGCAGTGGAATGGGAGGAAGAGGTAAATGCTGGATTTATAAAACAATCTCTTCTGCCACTATAACAAAGGATTGATAAGTGAATTTCAAAAATGATGCTTTAAAATAAAAAACTTACGGGGGCCTGGGTGACTCTGTTAAGCTTCTGCGTTCAGGTCAGGTCATGATCCCAGTGTCCTAGGATCCAGCCCCATGTAGGGCTCCTGGCTCAGCGGGGAGCCTGCTTCTCCCTCTTCCTCTCCCTTCTGCTTGTGCTCTTTCTTGCTTTCTCAAAATCTTAAACAAAATAAACTTCTAAATATAAAAATGATGCTTATGAAACTGACTCCTGGACTAGAGGGGAATCTAGGTACATAAAGTTGTAAGTACTGAAAAGATTGTGAGTAGGAAATTTTAAAGAAGAAACGTCTTGATTTAGGTCCATACTGTCTTATTTGAATCCCTGCTTTTCATTGCCTGAATGTAAATGCACATCTTAGCTTTCCATTTTGGGTATATTTTAAAAATGGGTTTTTTTTTTTCCCTTAAGCTCCTGTGTCACGCGGAAGAGATAGTTATGGAGGCCCACCTCGAAGGGAACCCCTGCCCTCTCGTAGAGATGTTTATTTGTCCCCAAGAGATGATGGATACTCTACTAAAGACAGGTAACAGACAAATGTGGTAGTTTGTCTTACTAATAATTGAGGTTGAAGGGAGAACTGTTCCAAAGTGTGAACCAAGTTAAATTTTGTTTTTGTAGCTATTCAAGCAGAGATTACCCAAGTTCTCGTGATACAAGAGATTATGCACCACCACCAAGAGATTATACTTACCGTGATTATGGTCATTCCAGTTCACGTGATGACTACCCATCGAGAGGCTATAGGTAAAGTAATATTGCTGCTTGCCACAAGCTTGCTGTAAAAAATGAAATTGCTCTGAAAATTGATGCCCTGTAACTAAACAAGTTTTTCTCTTGGATTTAGTGATAGAGATGGCTATGGTCGTGATCGTGACTATTCAGATCATCCAAGTGGAGGTTCCTACAGAGATTCATATGAGAGTTATGGTAAGATACTGGTTGAGGGTCTTTGAATATCACCAGCTTGAGTTTTTAGGTTCATGAGCCACTTTATTAGGCTGTGTGGTGCTTGCTTTTTAAGGGATATTTGCTTGCTTTTAAGGGGTAACTTTATCAGCTGGGCTTTTCCTAGTTTTGTGAGGGGCTTTTGTTTTTTCTGAGTTTTTTTTTTGAGGCTGTTTGCTTGCTTTGGAGGGGATTTTGCTTGCTTAAATTGGCAGCCTTATGTGTTTTCCCCCAACAGTGAAAATACAATTTAAAAATTTTATTAACAAGATCAAATGTTTACCATTGCAATATGAAGGAAAGTCTACAGTTCAAAATTGCAACTTATCACTGGAAAGTGTCTGAGTGTCTACTATAAAATAACAAGCTGTCTGGAATATCCTCTTGAAATACACACCGTCTTCAGTCTTTTCAAACAAACATTAAAACCCATCCATTTCCGTATCTCAGCAGATGAGCAAATCCCTGTTAATGGCCAGCAATGGCAGAGTTTAAAACCTCCCATTTAAGAAAGTAAACGTTTAATACAAGAATTCTGTAAATTCAGATTTAAATGTTGTATATATACAATTTATAGTGTTGCCATATTACCTGACCATTGACCCTGCAGGTAACTCACGTAGTGCTCCACCTACACGAGGGCCCCCGCCATCTTATGGTGGAAGCAGTCGCTATGATGATTACAGCAGCTCACGTGACGGATATGGTGGAAGTCGAGACAGTTACTCAAGCAGCCGAAGTGATCTCTACTCAAGTGGTCGTGATCGGGTTGGCAGACAAGAAAGAGGGCTTCCCCCTTCTATGGAAAGGGGGTACCCTCCTCCACGTGATTCCTACAGCAGTTCAAGCCGCGGAGCACCAAGAGGTGGTGGCCGTGGAGGAAGCCGATCTGATAGAGGGGGAGGCAGAAGCAGATATTAAAAACAAACAAAACTTTGGACCAAAATCCCTGTTCAAAGAAACAAACAAAAAAGTGGAACCTTTTCTGTCATAACTACCCAAGGACTACTAAAAGGAAAAATTGTGTTACCTTTTTTTAAATTTCCTGTTAAGTTCCCCTTCCATAATTTTTATGTTCTTGTGAGGGAAAAAAAAGTAAAACCTGTTTAATCTTATTTGACTTTATGACATTGCTTTCAATAAGCAAATGTTAAATGTGTTAAGACTTGACTTGTGTACTAGTGTTGTAATTTTTCAAGTTAAAAGTGTCCCTAAAGGCCACTTCCTATATCTGATTTTTCCCAGTAAATGAGGCAAAGCAATTCTAAGACCTTCCACAAACATCTAGCCATCTAAAATGGAGAGGTGAATCCTTCTGCCTATACAAACAAGCTAGCTATTAGAGGGTGGTCGGGGTATGCTACTCTAGGATTTCAGAGTGTCTTCAAACTGAAATCTCAATGTTCTCAGTATGAAAAACCTGAGATCAGATGCTTATGTAAGGAAAGTGCTATTCACCCAGTAAACCCAAAAAAGCAAATGGATAATGCTGGCCATATTTTGCCTTTCTGACATTTCCTTGGGAATCTACAAGAACCTCCCCTTCCCCCTCCCCCAATAAGACCATTTAAGTGTGTGTTAAGCAACTACAGAATACTAAATAAAAAGTTTGGCCAAAACCAACCATGAAGCTGCAAACGGTGCTTGCTCTTACTGTTTCAAATTTTTGCAACTCTGTAGTGTCTCACTTTTAAGGAACAGCTTGATTGCAAAGGAGAAAATAGATAAGCAATGAAGTTATCTCCAACTTCTCAAAGGCTTATGACTTCTAAAAAGTGAATCTATCAGCATTCCACATCAGATTTAAAGCATCAAATGCCTGTGAAACAGCAAAGATGGTAAGCAAAGCAAACTAGTTTTTCCGTCTAAGTCGAGCTTGAACACTTACCTTCCTCATAGTACAGTGAGACATACTGTACCTCATGGCAATGGAAATGCTTTCTAGATTTAAAAAAAAAAAAACTTTTGGAAAAGCAAAGTGTTCGATAGCATATTAGAAGTCCTCCAAATTCAACACATGGATTTTTTTTTTTTTTTAAAGCATGTATGACACTTAAAGGCCTTAATACAGCTGTTGTTTACCAATGGCGATCTGGGGCTTGGGGAGGGGGTGTCTTTTTTTTTCCTTTTTTTTTAAGTATTTTTGATGAAGACCTTTAAACATGCTTCATATGTTTTAACATTTTTCAAAATAGCCTTTTAGTCAATATAGGAAATGGCTTAAGTTTGGGGTTCCACTCTCTGCCCCTGTAAGCCATTGCAAACTTGACATTTAGTTGGATGCCTGACTTGTTTTTAGTTCTATGAAACTACACTGTATGGAGAAAATCTATTGCAAGTGGTCTTTAAAAAGCAAAACCTGAGGCAGCATGACCCAGGTCCAGCCATGAAGTTGAAAAAGATGCTCTTGAATATAGTAAACTTGAAGACCTCCAACTAAAATCCTTACACTGCACTTATTCCTTCAAATAAGTTTTGTCCGTTCAACTTATGGATTTAACATGGCAGTGCACCATTGGAACAGAATGAGAATCCATAAGCCATGCAACTTAACCATTTTAAGCCATTCCAGTCCATCCCAAGCCAGTGAATCTTCCACCACTTTGAGAATTAGTAGAACATGAAATAACGTTAAGCTGCAAGTCTGAACTTGCCTTTTCTTTCTGGAAAAGAGCAGTTGTAGGCAAGTTTTGAAGATTTTCCTTTAAGAGAGATAACTAGTTACATATTTAATTTTTACAGGTTGAGGATTTTGGTCATTAATGGTTGGAGTGCTGATTTATTCACACTAGATAAAGCTGGCAGCAAGAGAAATCAAATGCTAAGGTAAGTTTTAAAAGCTGTGGCCTTTATAGGTGTAAGTAAGAGCTTTTCCACTTTGCATATCTGTGATACTTGTAAGTTCTCTGTGAAGGGGTATAATCTTAACTTGTGGATTAGGATAAAGTGCTGTAATGTGTAACACCTGGTACGTTAACGTACCCGTTAGAATGTAGGGCAAAGTATTTTAAGCAGGTATATTTCCATTAGTGGCTCAGTCATACAATATTAGCATTTTTTCCTGTAGTCTGTGTTTTTCAGCGGAGTTATTTATGCTGTAACTGGAAGTTTGTACCTCTTAAGGTCCTTTATAATTCATATTTAAAGGTATAAAGCTTGCTAATATAGTCCCCACAAGCAGTGGTTGATTGGAGCTGTGCACTTTGTGTTTTGGTATGTGAACAAAACACAAATTGACAAATTGACTAAAGGGAGAACAGATGCCACTGCTTCTCAGTTCCCACTTGGAGTAGCAGTGTTAACAGGTGTAATGATGACCTAGTTAATACTCTGTATTACTAAAGTGATAACAGGAATTGTAAGAGTATTTTCGGTTGCGTTTTAGAGTTTGCAATTTAAAGCAAATGTTTCTATTGCCAGTTAAAGCAATAAAGTATGTATTTAAGAATGGGTAAGAGGGGGGAGTAATTTCTAGAATAAAAGAATATCTTGTGATCTGATCACATGCTTTTCATTTTACAGAGTTGTTGAAGCAGAAGAATGCTGATTGTCGATAAGGCACAACAGTTGCATAAGCAGTACTCATCAGAATTGGTTTGGTGCAGGCAATAGATTTTTGCCTTCAGGGGTTCCTGTGGATCTAAGGAAGGAAGGCATCAGTGTTGGTTAGCACTTAACTAGGGAGTGGTAGTTACTTTAAAAAAAAAAAAAAGTAATTGACCAGATAAAGGGGAGCCGTTAAGGAAATTGGTAAGTGGAGGTAGTAAGTTCTTGTGGTTCTTTATGTGGATTTTTACAGCTTTGGCTTTCCTTTTGTTAAAGTCCTGGGGACAACTCTGCAATTTAGAACTTCCTAATTATCGCTGACTGTCAGAAGTTTGAAGTAGAAAAATGAAAGGCATGAGTGGTAACTCTCTATCCATTAAACTGTTTGATGTTTCCCCAAGTGGAACATTTGGTATAGTTTATCCAGAAGTAGGGTTGAGCTATAAAGCGAAGGGAGGAGTAGTGTCTGGAGACTAACTGGAAACATAGCTGAGATGATTGAAAGCACACTTGAAGAACTGGAAACAATTGGGCCACTTGACTTTTTTTTAACTGTACTGTTGGGAAGCCTGCTTTACCCCCACCACCTGTCATGGAAACCAGTCATGTTGGAGCCTAGAGTCGATAGTATATAAAGCTAATGTTCTCAAAGGGACTGGATTTGAGTTGTTGGGTTAGAAGAACTAAGTACAAAAACTTCCGAGATTTTTTTCATAGTAAAATCAGTGCTATCGTGTTTAATCTTCGCAACTGTGAGAAATAGTCCAAAAATTTGTAATCTTCATTGGACAGGCTCTTCTAATCACAGACCATGATGAGGGTATTGACCAAATTTAAGTAGTTGTTGCACTTAACATAGCTGTCTTCCTCAGTCCTCCTGTAATGTAAACTACTTGGGATTATGCTTCTGATGACTTTTTGGCTCTGGAGATTTTATTTAGATATCTTGAAAATAGTGTAGAACATAGAAATTAATCATAGTAAACATGAATACTAAATTCAAATTAAGCATACCTAAATGACCCTTCGCTGTTTGGCAAATAGTTTACTGACCCAGCAGACTTACTCCCCCATTGGAAAAAGAATCCGTCTTGATTCTTCCGGCTTTATACTGGTTGTAAAAAAGAATGATAAAGAATGTTTTGTTTAACTGGTAGTTGAATATAGGACTTAGATATTATAGATCACTTTTCTCTTTTTGGAATGTTTTGTATTTGAAACTTAATAAAACTTAACATGCATTTTTTGTGGCCCCTGGGTTCTTTTTATTTTTTTGTAATAAGGACTTCAGGCTTTTCAATATGCTGTCCACCTCTCCCCCTCCCGCAAACTCTACTTCTCATGCACTTCACTTTTGAGCAGTTGCCATGGAACATAGTCAACCAAGGTGGCCTGTTTCGTGACTAGGCCCCCTTTATTAGGGGAGTGAGCTTCAGGTGTAGGTATCCAGGTAATTGAGGTGATGGCATTTAATCTTTATCCCTAAGTGGGTAAATGGGAGCAGTGACATCGAAGAACTAGAAGTTGAAAGACCAAAGATATACTCTGGTGCTTCTGCTTAACTCTTGGGGGAAAACCGGTCCATTTTAGCTCAGCTTGGTAGTGAATCCTAATTTGGGCCTTCAGCAGTGCTGTTAAACTCAGCACCATATGAATAGTATACTTGTGTATTGACAACATTCTCTGCTTTTGTCCACTGCTCTGTGTACATTTGACTCCTGGTATACTGTTAAAACTAAAAGTTTAGTGACCTTTGTCCTTTATTCAAAGGAAGACAACCCATGGAGTTCAGGGCCTGGTGGAGTCTCCGCTTCTGGTGGGGGGGGGGTGTTGGGGGCATGAATGAGTATCAGAGCACTGGAAGGGGTGGTGCAGAAAGGCATTGATTGGCTATGAGGTCCGATAGAAGGTGAGGCTGAGTTGGATTGTTGGGTGTGTGAGTTTTCCTCTGAGTGCATCCAAACATCTTGACAGGTTTAGATTTAGGACATGGGCCAGACCACGGGGGCAGCCTCCATTCTAGGGGTACCCGTTAGATGCATTAAATTCATCTGCACCTAAAACTTGGTATTTGGGTTATTTAGCCAGTTGAGAAGTAATCACATGAGAAAGTAATGTCTGTTGAACATTAGGATGGCGGAATAAAGCCCTAGGTATTGTCCTGTAAATTTAAGTTTCTTACTTCCACAGCAGTTACTCTAGAAAAGCCAGTCCTTCTCATCAATTAAGTTGCACACATCAGTGTGCTTCCCTAAAAACACCTGTATCAATGAGCTCACTATTTACAGATTTTGAAGATGAATGTTAAACTTTGAAATGTTTAAATCGGTGTACCATGAAATTTGGCAAGACATGTACTATCAAGATAGAGAACATTGCTATCACCCAAGCAAAGTTACCTTATGACGTCTTCCTAGAAAATTCTTGCCCTGCTTTTGCAAAGATGTAGACTAGTTCTGTCTATTCTGGAGCAGCTAAATGTAATCATAAAAGTGGAGCCTTGCAAAAAGTTTTTTTTTTAGCAAAATGCTTTTAACATTCTGCCACGTGTATCTGTAGTTCTTAACATTGCCAAGTATAAGCATGGTACAGTTTACCTATTGATAGAGACCTGGAACTTTTCCAGCTCTTGGCTGTTATGAATAAAGTTTCTGTGAATGTTCTAATATATGTCTGTGTGTAATTAGATGAAAACGCTTCTGTTTGGAATTGCTGGATCATAGGATAGATACTTAGTTTTATAGTAAGTTGCCATTTTTCCAAAGTTGTAACATTTAACTTGCTACCCACTCTGAATTGAGTTACTCAGTGCCCTTATCAGTACTTGGTACTTTTAAATGTAGCCATTCTGGTGGGCACGTTGTATCTCATTGTTTAAATTTATGTATCTCTGATGAATGAGTGGCATTTCTATTTTTTAAAAAAATTTATAGTGAAATGCACACAGATCTTGTGTTCAGTTTCATCAGTCTTGGAAAAGAGTTGTATAACCCATTTATCAATAGGCAGAATATTTCCCTCCAAAAAGTTCCTTGTGCCCCTTACCAGTCAGTGTCTCTTCTCCCAGGCCCAGAGAAAATTGACCTGATTTCTTTTGTTGCAGGGTAGATGTGCATATTTTAGGACTTCATATGAATTTTATATCAGTGTACTTTTTGTGTCTAGCTGCGTTCGGCATGTTTTTGAGATTGATCCATGTAGTTGTATTTGTACCTTTTTGGTGCAGAGAATTCTAGTGTATAGTTTACAGTGTGTATATAGTCCATCTGTTTTGCTGGACATCTGGACTTCCAGTTTGGGGCTCTTAGAAATAATGTTGCTATGAATATTGTCCAGTCTTGGGCATATAGTTCATTTATTTTGGATAAAATTTGGAGTGGAATTGATGAGGTAATAGGGTAGACTATATATGTTTAATTTTTAAACTGCTGAATAGTGTTGCGAGAGTGTGCCATTTTATGCCCTCCTAGCAATTTATGCGTGTTCTGGTTGCTTTCCAACATTGGCTGCTGTTGATCTGTTTCATTTTACCCATTTTAGTGGGTGGGTGGGGTGGTATCACATTGAGATTTTAATTTGCATTTCCCTGATGACTAATGCTGAGCACTTTTTTAAAAAATGAACTTTTTTGGGGGATGATTTTAAATTTACAGAAAAGTTGCAAAGATAGCATAGAGCTCCTATATATCCTACACCCAGTTTGCCCTAATTTTAACATCTTACATAGTTTTGGTGTATTTGTCAAAATAAAGAGATTAACTTTGGTATATATATTACAAGTCTGGTAGTTCTAACTTTCTTAGGTCTGTAATTCATTTTGAATTGATTTTTTTTGGTAAGAGTTGAAATTTTTTTTAAATAAAGCTATCCATTCTAGTATGTGTTGAAAAGATTGTTCTTCTATTGAATTACTACGTCCATGTGTTTGTAGGAACCGTTACATACATTTTTATTGACCTGTCTGATCTTGATTATTGTAGCTCTATATTGTAAGCTATCTAAAGATAACTGATTTTTTTTCCCTATTTTTAAAGATTTTATTTATTTAAGAGAGACTGAGCCAGAGACGGCGCACAAGCCTGAGGGGGGGAGGGGGAGAGGCAGAGGGAGAAGCAAGACTCTTGCCAGCAGGAAGCCTGGGGTCATGGGATCATGACGTGAGTTGAAGGGAGATGCTTAACCAACCGAGCCACCCGGGTGCCCCAAAAGATACTAATTTTTGAAAAGTTTTTTTTTTTTCCTGTGGAATGTTTTTTCCTCAGTTTCTGTTGCTGAGTTTTTTGTGTTTTTTTTTTTTTTTTAAGATTTTTATTTATTTATTTGAGAGAGAGAGAGACAGAGCGAGAGAGGGAACACAAGCAGAGGGAGTGGGAGGGAGAAGCAGGCTTCCTGCTGAGCAGGGAGCCCGATGTGGGGCTCGATCCCAGGACCCTGAGATCATGACCTGAGCCGAAGGCAGACACTTAACGACTGAGCCACCCAGGCGCCCCAACTGGGTTTTTATTTTACTTCAAATTCCATCTTCTATGTTTAGAGGCTTTCTTAAGTGGAAATTTTTGGTTTTGTGCTCATGATTATAATAGATGAACTTGTTTGTAAGTTCTGAGGGCTCTTCAACTCTGAGCTTCACTGTGGGGGCTGTTTGTTGGGGAACCCCTGATACCAGCGACTTTAGGTTTTTCCTCGGGCTAGTCAGATGCCTCAAGGAATTCTTGGCCACAGTCCTGCCTTTGAGGGTCTAGGGTGTATTTACTGGTTTAAGATGTGAGGTTCAGGGCACCTGGGTGGCTCAGTTGGTGAAGGGGCCTGCCTTCGGCTCAGGTCATGATCCCAGGGTCCTGGGATCGAGCCCCAAATCGGGCTCCTTGCTCTGCGGGAAGCCTGCTTCTTCCTCTGCCTGCCACTCCCCCTGCTTGTGTTCCCTCTCGCTGTCTCTCTCTGTCAAATAAATAAATAAAAAAAATAAGATGTGAGGTTGGGGTTTCACTGTGTGTTGGGGGGGGTGGGAGCTGATCAGCCTGTGTGCTCACAACGTGCTATGCTCCCCACTGCAGTGGCCTCAGTGCTGCCTTCATGTAACCCACCTCCAGCTGGCTTGGCACTGCTGTTCTTTGTCTTAACATGGTGATGAGGTGGAGAAGGCTGGTTCCAGAGTAATGTTGGGGGAGGGAAAAAAGGGGGGGCACAGTTAGAAATTCCTTCTGGTCTCTCTTCTGTCTGTGGTGCCTACCCCTCTTCCATTTTAGGCCACTGTCTTCTGACCTCCATCCCTGCCCTAGACTCCTCTAGTCTCTAGGTGTTCCTCAGTTTTATCTAGATTATTTTGAGTTCAAATTCGACCTCCAGTGTTACCAGTTGTGTGGCCTGAGGCAATTTACTTTAACGTCTTCTTGTCTCCTCACCTGTTTAATGGGGAGAAGAGTATCTGTCTCCTATAGCATGGGCTATCTCAGAGGATGAGGGTTAAATGAGTTAGTAGTGCCTGGCACATGGTAAATGCTGCATAAGTAGATTTCATCATCTGTCCGTTTTCCTCCTGTGTGTTTATCTTCAGGGCTGGAATTGGGGAAGGAGCCCAGCACCTTATGTTAGAATCTTGTCAAGGACTGGAGGTCCCTATTATAAGCCAAGGTTCTTCCTTTCCCCCCCCCGCCCCCCCCATGAGTCATAGTCCTCAGTTTTTTTTGGTACGTTATGGTGATTAATCCATACAGGGCCCTTCTCATTTCATTTTCACATTTTTAATTCCCACTCCCATTTACCATTTTCCCCTCCCCAGTGGCAACCATTCTTTCTTTCTTTTAAAGAGATAGCTGGAGCATGGGGAGAGGGCGAGGGAGCAGCAGACTTGCCGCTGAGCAGGGAGCCCAACATGGGACTCGATCCCAGGACCCCAAGATCATGATCTGAGCCCTGAGGCAGACACGCTCAACCGAATGAGCCACCCAGGCGCACCTCCCACAGTGGCAACCATTCTAATGCATTTAATGTGTGTTGATGTTTTATATGCACTTATTTTTAACCCACTGAAATGCTGTGTTGTGTTAAATATCTTGTTTCTTGTAACGGCTCATCATTGTGTTTTGAAGATTTAGCCATGTTGCCAGTACATATCTGGTCCAGTGCTTCTAGCTGTAGTATTTAATGGTGTGCATCCCCGTACTTTGCCTATCCACTCCAGTTTGGTGTAGAAGCGGTTTCTTCCTGGGTTGTAGTGTACACCTGGCTGCCTGGAGGATGCTGAGATTTGACCCTAGTTATGGAAGTCTAGTGGCAGAGGGAGGCGGTTGTGGTGGATCTTGAGAATAGAGCCCCCTTTCAAGGAGTGTGCCCCACGTGAGGTTATCACAGGGTTTTTAAGCAGAGGAAGGCTTATTTGCAGGCATTGCAGGGCAGTCTGCTTCAGCTGGTAAGGGAGATTCAGGATGATTTGGAGGTTAAAGATTGTCGGTTTCATCTGGGTCCAAACAGAAGTGTCCAGCAGGGTCTCATTCCTTATCAGCCCCTGCCCTCATATGAGAAACTTGAGCCTGAATTCAACTGTCGTCGTTATTCGGCACCCTGTACAGTTAATTTTTCAGGACTATCAGCCCTGTGACTATAAGAAATAAGTCATGGAAACTTTGATTCTCAGACTGTGATTGGAGCTGCCAGTTAATGGACTTGAGCTTGTAATTTTTTTTCTTTGTAAGCGTTCAGGTGAACACAAAAGAAACCACGCAACGCTAGTCTTTATGGTCACCTTTTACTGATACAAGGGTTAAGTGCAGCAAGCTTTTGGGCTCTCAGAGCGCGTGCTTCAGTTAGCACTTCTTGATTAGTTGTGATGCTCCTACATGCCATGAATTATACCATCCTAGTTCCCATTTGCAAGGAACACTGCACTCAAGCCCAAAGGCTTGAACAAACCGATCCTCAGATCCTGTTGGTGTGGGTTCATCTCCAGTTGTCACTCCAGGGTCTCTCTAGGTCAAGTCAGTATTTGGGGCCAATCAGAAGAGAAACCATGCAGTCATTTCAACAGTGAAGGTTTGATATAAAGATTTAATATGCATGGGGAAGATGAGGGATTACTAAGTAAAGAAACTTTTAAAAAGATTTTGACAGCACAAGCAGGGGGAGCAGCAGGCAGAGAGAGGGAGAAGCAGGGAGCCCGATGGCGGGGCTCGATCCCAGGACCCTGGGATCATGACCTGAGCCAAAGGCAGAGGCTTAACGACTGAGCCACCCGGGCGCCCCAGTAAAGAGAACTCTTAAGAATAAAAGAATACCGGGCTGTGGCCATGGTTAGAGAAGTCACTGTGGTCCCCCTCCCCAATCTGCAGAACTTACTAGAACTATTTTCTAGGGTACCGGAGAAGGTGGTTCTTACGGAGAGCAGTCTCTCTCACCAGAGATACTGGGCTATAAAACGGACTGGGAGGCCGCCTGGGGAAGCTGCTGTGCCTGGACAACCTCTTGAGCACAGGAAGGGCCTGAGGCTGGAGGAACGCCCCTCACTGCAGGAGCCAGGCCTGGAGGAGTTGCCCAGGCTAGAGAAGCACATCCTGTAAGAGCTGCCAAACAAGCATACCTGAACTCGGATGCAAAACCCTTTTTCTCTCTGCAGTGTCTCTGCCCTTTATTGACAAAACCTAACGTGCTATTGTTTTGTTTTGTATTTTTTGAAGATTTTATTTAGTTGACAGACACAGCGAGAGAGGAAACACAAGCAGGGGGAGTGGGAGAGGGAGAAGCAGGCTTCCCGCTGAGCAGGGAGCCCCATGCGGGGCTCGATCCCAGGACCCTGGGATCATGACCTGAGCCGAAGGCAGACGCTTAACGACTGAGGCACCCAGGCGCCCCCCCTAATGTGCTGTTGTGATTTTTGGTCTTCTTATCCCCAGCTCCTGAAACAGCTCTGGAGTGATAAAGGTTAAGCATCTTCTGTTTGGGTTTTGTCCCCAGTTCCTGAAATAACTCTAGAGTGATAAAGGTGAAAAGAATGTCTTTTGTTTGTTCCTAACTAGCCCCTTTCAGCCACACCCAAGTTTATGTTAATTCAGTTTACTTTTGGAAAGTCCCTAAGGATGGGGGCTGGTTGCCAGAGGAACTGACTATGTGATTGTAGAGGATTGGAACTTTCAGCTCCACCTCGACCTCTGGGAAGGGAGAGGAGTGGAGGATGAGCCAAGCACTGTGGCCAGTGATTTAATCAGTCATACGTACGTAATGCAACCTTCACAGAAAAACCTAACCAAGGGGATTTGGAGAGCTTCCTGGTGGGTGAACACGTGGAGTTGGTGGGGAGGTGGTATACCCTGCCCGAGGCGGGCACTCATACCCCGTGTCCCTTCCCCATTCCTTGCCCTATACCTCTCTTCACTTGGGCTGTTCCTGAGTTGTGTCCTGTATGATAAATGGTTAATCGTGAGTACAGCTTTTTTTTCCTGAGCTCTATGAGCTGTCCTAGAAAAGTATCAAACCCGAGGAAGGGGTGGCAGGAATCTGATAGAAGTATAGGAGGCCCAGACTTGTCCTTGGCATCTTAAGTGAGGCAGTCTTGTGGAACTGAGCCCTTGTAGATGCTAACTCTAGGTAGATAGAATTGAATTGCAGGCCACCCAGCTGTTGCCAGAGAATGCATCAATGTGGGAAAAAAACCCCCACGTTTGGTGGCCAGAAGTATTGATAGTAGTAGTAGAGAGGAAACAAGTTTAACTTTTATATACTGTTACACACCAGCTGGCAAAGGGAAAATAAAGGGTTCAGATTATTTTCTTCTTTGAAAGATGTATTTATTTGAGGGGGCAAGAAAGCGTGTGCGATCGGGGAGAGGGAGAGCGAATCCTGAAGCACACTCCCTGCTGAGCACGGAGCCTGCCCTGGGGCTTGTTCTCATGACCGAGTCTGACACTTAACCGACTGAGCCACCCAGGCCCCCCAGATTAATTTTCACAGAGCAAGCAAGATGTGAATTTGGAGCTGAGAGGCAGTAAGTCAATAATTGGTATGAAGGGTAATTCTGGCCTCAAAATGAATTAGAAAATGTTTCCTTCTCTGTTTTCCAAAAAAGTGTGTTTAGGATTGGCATTGTCTTTAAATGTCTGATAGAATTCACTAATGAAATCTGGGCCTGGAATGCTCTCTATGGGAAGATTTTTTTATTGCAAATTTATTTTTTAAAGTGTTTAAAATTACTTTTTAAATTATATTTGAGTCTAGTTGACACACAGTGTTAGTTTTGGGTGTACAACTTAGTGATTAGACGAATTTATACATTATGCTGTGTTTACTGCAAGGATAGACGTTGCTATTACAGTGTCATTGGCTATATTCCTTACACTGTGCCTCTTATTCCTGTGACGTATTCATTCCATCCTGGAAGCCTGTGCCTCCCATGCCCCTTCACCCATTTTGCCCAGCCTCCCATCCTCCTCCCCTCTGGCAGCCATCAGCTTGTTCTCTGGATTTATAGGTCTCATTCTGCTTTCTGTTTATTAATTTGTTTTTTGTTATTTTAGATTTAATTTCTCGAGTAGATATAGGTCTATTCAGGTTTTCTACTACTTTTTTGTGTGTCTGGTAAGCAGGATTCCAAAGTGGCTCCCCAGATTTCTCTAATAGCCAAGGCTGTGAATATGATATGTCATAGTCATGATTGTGTTATGTTACAGGTAAAAGGGAGGGGCACCTGGCTGGCTCAGTTGGAAGAGCATGTGACTCTTGATCTTGGGGTTGTGAGTTCGAGCCCCACCATTGGGTATAGAGATTACTAAAATAAAAAGTAAAAGGGATTTTGCAGATAAAATTAAGGTTACTAATCGGTCAACTTTGAGTTAATCAAAAGGGAGATTATCTAGGTAGGCCCAGTATAATCACATGCGCTCTTTAAAAGCAGAGAATGTTAAAAAAAAAAAAAAAAAAAAAAAAAAA